>NW_019417294.1:11736-49048 GCF_000390285.2 Anoplophora glabripennis | reverse complement strand
TCCGTTCATAACAAAAAGAGGCAGGTTGAAAATCCGGTACTAAATGAACCTACGGAAATAGCGGTATTGGGGCAAGTGGCAATGGATAGTACGCTGAGTGCAATGCAATTGGCTACTGCGACAGGAGTGAGTCGTACAAGTGTCCAACGGATATTAAAAATATACAAATTCCATTCTTATAAGATTCGGCTAGTGCAAGAGCTAAATGAAGACGATTTTGATCGTCGTTTGCAATTTTGCGAAATAATGACTGAACGAGCGATAAACGATAATTTCCTCTTTAATGTGTGTTTTTCGGACGAGTGTACGTTCTTCTTGAATGGTTTAGTGTTTAGTGAATCGCCATAATTGTCGTTACTGGGCGATAGTCAGTTATTGTACTCATCATTTAAAGTAGACCTGTGTAATTATTTCCGGGTTATCAAGGTTTGACACATGCCGAACCTCTACCAACTGGACTAAATGAAAAATGTGAAAAAATCAACAAAGAAAATGTAGAATTAACAAGGCTTACAACGTGTCCCAAAAGTATGGAAACAGCACAATAACTTTCGAAAAATGCATTTTGAGGAAAAATGATTCAGACAAAAGAGTTAGGATTTTTCCCTGGCTATTCAATGGTGACCCTTGATTTGACCTTGACCTTGACCTTGACATTCAAGGTTATTTCAAGTTCAAGTTAATATTTTTAAATGGGATACCCTACTTTTGACCCCGGAAATGAAAAGAGCGGAAAATTTTACGTTCAGATATGTCCTTGACCATTTTCCAAGATGGCGGATCCAAGATGGAGGACACGGTTCCAAAAAATTAACCGATTTACGCCAAATTTGGTATAGAGGGTTTTTTGAGGTCGCTGACTACGAATATGAAATCTGTTTTTGAGGAATTTTAGTCCAAGATGGCGGGCGCGGTTCCAAAAAATTAACCGATTTACGCCAAATTTGGTATAGGGGGGGGGGGGGGGTTTGGGGTCGTTGACTACGAATCTGAAATCTGTTTTTGAGGAATTTTAATCCAAGATGGCGGACGCGATTTCAAAAATCAACCGATTTTTGCCAAAATTGATATAGTGCGGTTTTTGAATGTGAAGTTCACGGTCAAATCAAGGGTCACCGTCAGATAGCCAGGAAAAAATCCTACAACGTTAGTTATGGTCATTTTTTTGCAACCCGTTGTTTTCAAGACAGCGCGCCAACCCATGCGTGACCTTGATTTAACCTTTAATGACCATCAGAGGTCAAATTCGGAGTTAAAGAACTTGTATTTACTTCCATTTTTTCACACTTATGTGATAAAAATTGCATAATATAAAATGTAGCATAGCATAGCAAAATTGCATAGCATAAAATGTAGTGAATATTTTAAATACAAATATCTCTGGATTTCCACAAGTTATGACAATCATCAGTAAAACAATTTAAACTGTTACCTTTTTTAAAGAATTTTTGTTCCAATGGTAGATAAAAATAAGTTTTTTACAGGAAAGATGCTATTGTGGCGCCTTCTTTAAGACAGCTTAAAATTGATATTGTATTAAAATTTGACACTCTCAAAAACTGGCTGATGCCAAATTTAAAATTGGTATCTCAAATACTGCAAAATTTATTTGAAATTTTTGTAAAAATTACTTTAACTCCCCGTATCTCTCTTATTATCAACTTTTGAATTAAAGTGTTATTGTCTAAAATCCATTCTTTCTCTATGAACCATTACTTATGATCCACCCTGTGCAATATTATTAATTATAGTAAGTAAGTAAGTTTCTTCAAAGCAGAATTCAACAAAGCAAAAAAAAAACAATTTTAAAATGTAAGTTTAATAAAATATTAAATGAATTTGGACAATACACCTAAGTTATACAATAACTTGTGCTGTGTTATTGTCCAATTACAAAGGAAAAATAAAGAAACAAAACAATACTGTACATGAATATAGAAAAATAAATATTTATATAAAGCAATGTATTTTCACAGACAAAATAGCTATCGCCACAGACCGCTCCTGGAATAGGCCAGCAGTTTTAAATTTCCGAATTGCCGGTAGAGTACACCACCAGCAGAATTTTAGGAAGAATCAAATACAGCGGCCCGCATACCTAAGCGTATCCTAGCAACATATATACAAGACTTTGGTAATGTTGCCAGGCGTACTTACGGATTTCTTTTGTACACTTTTTTATCAATATCTGTTTTTTGCGTTACTGTATTTACTTCAATGTATGATGTAGGTATTGATAAAAATGTATTTAAAGAATTAACGAATATCTATGTATGTATCATATGATATTCTGCAGTGGTGTTACAATTAAGTTATTTAATCATAATTTCGTTAATTAGCTACCTACTATTTTCATTTTTTGGTATTGAAATACTGCAGAAAATATATTTCCAAATAAACAAAATTCGTAATAATATTTTAAACAGCTTGTAATATAATTTTTTTAATATTTGATGATGACGATAAATTTATTTAATATACAACGTGGGTTATTAGTATGTCGCGGAATGTAGGTACAGGTTTTATTTGTATTTTGACATCCACTTATAGGTTTAATAATTAAAGATAGAAATAAACTTTAAATACAAATGTACGACTTTTCCTTTATTTCATTTGACATCAAAATTTACTGGCATAAAATATATATGTTTAAAATAAAAATAATCAACATAAACAAATTTTCCCTTGGTTCTGAGACTCGGTGGGTGACGCAGAGCGGGGTGTCACAATATATGAAAGAAAAAAAAAACAGGATTTGCTGAGACTCTTAAGTATCCAAAAATCTCCCATGGTGAACAAATAAATGTCATGTAAAAAAAAATAATCGGGACCAACGGTGTGTGACGTCATAGGATAAAAAAGTGTTTATAACTCGGAAACGGTGCGTTGAATCGAGAAAATAATTGAAAAATGTCAACCCCTCCCTCCCGGGTTCTGTTCCTTCTGTGTTGAATGCAAAAGGTCCGAAGTCCGTATGTCGAAAATAAATTCTGGAAAGAAGAGGTATGTCGTGTTATAGTAAAAAGGCTGTATAACTAGGAAACGGTGCGTTAAATCGAAAAAATAATTGAAAAAATCTCCCCACACCACCAACGCTGTATGACAGTTCTGCATTGAATGGAAAAGGTCCGAAGTCCGTATGTGGAAAATAAATTTCGGAAAGAAGAGGGGTGTGAGGTGATACAGTAAAAAAGGTCTTATAATTCGGAAACTGTGCGTTGAATTGAAAAAATAATTAAATAAATCTCCCCACTACTCTGGTTCTAATTGTCCGTTCTGCGTTGAATGGAAACGGTCCGAAGTCAGTATGTCGAAAAACAAAAAAGTTAGTCAAAAATTGCAACAGCAGTAGCGAACGCATTATCTTATCTCTGTACTGATTGATGATTTGTTTTTTTTTAAATAAATTTCGTATTCAACTACTCCTTGAGGTTCCAGCAATTTTACATTGTGTTAATTTTTTTGAACACCTTGTGTCACAAATATGGGCACTACCAATGACATCCATGATATGCAACACTTGTGTCAACAATCATTTTACCTACCTAAAGAAATCAACAAAAAGAGGCAGTATCCATCTAAGGATACACAACCTGTATAATGCAATTTTTTTAAACATAGGTGTTAATATCATACCATATTGGAAGTCGATGCACAAATCCAAAGACATTAATTTCGAGTTTTTGAATTTTCCCATTCCAAGGTGATATAAAATAAATAATTAATTAGGTAAATTCATAGTTTTAATTCTAACTTGATTTATTTTATTTAACATTTAAGGCAAATGTGATTTCCAAACACAAGATAAGTTTATCTCTTTAATTACATAATTGAGAGCATTAAATTTATTTAGCAAGTTATTATTTGGCAACAAAGCCACCGCAGGAACTGCCGCCTATTAGCAAGTAGAAGAGTTACCACGCTAAATTTTATAGCTGAAAGCCGAATAAGGAGAACCTGCTTCCATTTCGGGTTGCCAATTTCCAGCATTTAAGTAGCAGTCTGTAGCGATACGCTATATTGTCTGTGGTATTTTAAACAAAACAGCTGAGTCCAGCGGAGTCCAGTGAGGTGGAAGAACAAAATACTTATAAATTTGTTATATTAGATAAAATTAAAACGTCCAAAACAATAGAGACACTTTTTACTATTTAAATATATCAATTGAAATATGATTTTCTCTTATGAGAGTTTTTGTTGTCTTTTTGAATTTATATATACTACTAATATTTTTTACATCAACTTGCAATTTATTAAACAATTTCGGTCCATAAAAAAATACAAAATGTTGGGTATGAGATTTACCATAAAATGGTACTTGAACAGACTGTTCAGTACGTAATCTAGTGCAGTAATTGTGACTGATAGGAGCAATATGAGACTTATGAGCCCATAATATGGAATGATATGCAAATAATTTTCTTATATTGAATATATTTCATTACTTATACAGTAGTTCTGTAGAATATCTAAAATCTAGTACTGTATTTTTTGCCAGCTATCCATTGCATCTATTTTAGGTGAGATAGCCTAAATAGCAACAATGTTATTCAAATTGTTTATAAGTGAAAAACGCACGGTTTTTAAATGCACAATTTGAGAATGTTAATGTCAAAAAAACGGTGATATTTTTTAATAGGCCGCTTAATTGCGTCTTTAAGATTACAATGACGCTTTCAGAATCATGTCTGATTGAAAATTAATGCCTGTACAGAGGCTTAAAGTTCATAACTTTTGGAGCCTCGCTATAAACAAATAGAATTGTGCGAAAACTATTACACATACAGCGCCCAATTTTGGCACACTTTTAAAGTATGACAAAACCCTCAACTTGTCATAGGTTTTATAAAATTTTAACAATAAATGCGATAGTTATAAACAAATGAAGAAATGGGCACTTTTCTTGTTCTTTTGCAATAACTTTTTTGTTTTTTAACCGATTTTAATTTAACTAGTCTCATTTTGTAGATAATTTTACTCCCTATAAGCTGTATGTGAGTCACTTTTCGCTAAAATTGATGGTTTTCCCTGCAAAGTGAAAAAACTGTTTTCCTCACTTATTTGTTTAAATAGCAAAGTTAGCTAATAAAAGTTTTTGACTCACGAAACGAGAGATGTCTTGTATTATGTTCCTTTAGACAATTTTACAATAATCTAGCGGATAGGAAATTTTTCGAGTTTCTCTTTTATTTTCGCTAATTTTCCTGGTGTACTACGTTGGCAATACTGAGTAGCCATTAGCAAATCTTCGTCTTATGTAAGTGAAATTGTATTTTGTTTTATACAATTTTCAAAAAATAAATCCACACTAGGTCGACGTACGACGCCCTCCTCGTAGGATCAGTGAGATGGGCTCCTCGACGCCTCGCTGGGTGGGTTTTGAAGTTATTATGAAATTTTTTGTGGTCTATCTCTTCAGCTTATGTTTTCAAAAGGTTTTGACACCTCTTTTGTGGTTTTGAGGGAATACAGGATGTTTCAGGCGTTATGGAACAGCTGTCGTTCAGGTAGGAGGACTTAGTTTGAAAATTCGGAAGTATGGCGGAAATTGTTATTTTTATGTTCAGTCCCTTGATGCATCGCAGATTAACTCCGAAACATTCGGTGACTTAAGACATGCCCTTAATGGCGTAAAAGATCTCTTTGGTCACTTTTTTTGAATTTTTGTCAAAATTGGAAAGTACAGTAAAAATTAACGTCAGTCGATTAATGATCAGCCTGTTCGAAAGATCCCCCCTGCCCGCTAACCTTTTCTGTTTCAGAGACAGCCAGGATCAAGAAACGAAGACAACGACACACACACACACATACACACCCCCATACCCTCCTTACCCCTCCCCTCCCGCGCTAGCCTAAGGGCCACCTTAGCAAAGCGCATCCCAGGCTGCATAGCCGCACTGCCCTACCCAACCATACCACACATAAATATGACACCACCCCCGGGGTTTACACAGACGAGCCTGCGAAGCAAGAAGAGCGCCAGAAGAAAGGGCCCTAGCCGGCGGGGCCCAGCCAGGACAAAAGGAGGTCCCACAAAGCGCGTACACCGGCCGCATTTGCGGTCGGGGTAGACGACGGATGGGGCCCACCTACGAAGGCTGTCCAGGCCTACACGAGATGAGGCAGGATAAAGAGGGATAATCCCCCTCGATCCCAAATCATTGAGGCCAATTTCTAGCCATGGAATAATGGCGCGAGTTCGAAAGATGGCGAGGTAGCTCTGAATATTACCTATATATTATAATTCGAAATTAAATATTTTCTACGGCTTTTTCGCACATAAGAATTGAATTATTTAAAATCTACGAAATATGTGTTAAATATTTTAAGCATATTTAAAAAAAAAAGTAATTTCAAAGAATTGGGAATGACCTTATTCAGAATCTCAAAAGAGAACCTATCACACGCCTCTGGTACACCTTCGAGCACTAAATCTGATGTTCTTAACTTGTCAGCTGCTGGCTCCAATTCTCTAGATAGTTAGGCGACTGATAGCGTTCTACTCAACACCACTGTTTCCGTAAATTTACTTTCTCCACTGCCGCCTGAAAATCCGGAATAACGGCCGCTGGTCTCTTGACCTGCGATAATGAAACTGGGCACAAATTCCCGATAATACAAGCCTCTGGCTGTGGAATTTACGTGGAAGATACTCCAACGGAAATATTTTGTTATAGTTTTAATCGTTCTAAGACTGACTTTTTTGACGTAATGTTTATATTTTATTATTGAAATAAATAGGTACCTAATACAAGCAAAAGTTTAAATTACTGGATTTTAGATGACAAGAACATAGTTTCGAAAAAAAACGTGACATTTTTGAGTTTTAAAGATGAATACAGAAAATGTAACATATCCGTTTTGTTGTTAATATTTCTTTTTCATGAGCAATTTCATTTACGTTGCATTCTGCTGACGCCAAGTCCACACTGACAGGAATATTGTTAGCTACTTCACTTAATAACATTACAACAAATCAAAGTTAGCGAACACTCTTCGCGAGTAAAGTTCCGACATTAAGATGCATTACAATGAATAGCCATTATTGAAATGATAAAATTGACATTATTATCATACAACACTTACTCTGGTATAAGCTTTATATTGTAAAATTAATAACTGTTACATATATCCAACTCATTGTGAGTGCAGAATAAGTGTAGGTAAAGCAAAAAGCGACTTCAAAAATTGGAAAAAAATTGTAATTCTTATATACAGAGTGTTTCTTAAGTATTCATCAAAAATCCAGGGGCGTATTCCGTAGCCAAAAATAAGAGTTTTTTGTTATATAAATTTGAGGTCTTAGGATAGCCATTGTCCAGCGACAGCGTGTCAAAAAGTCAATCAATTTTTATCTTTAATTTCGAAACCGTTTGAAATAATTTAACCAAATTCGGTGTGCATATATGACAGTAGATATGAAACATGAGTGGCGGAGGTATGGGTATCATCGATCATTATTTGACAAATATANTCTTAAGTTTTTTCATGAAAATGGCAGGGTGTATTCGTGTGTGTCCGTAAAATAATAATTCTTGTGTATGTGTGTTTGTTAAGTCAAGTCTTGAATTGCAAATCATCCCCTGTGTTATATATAGAAGAATATTCTGGGTGTGGGTTTCTGTCGTTATTCTATAGATTATATTTTTATTCTGACTGATATTTAATTATTATGTGTTTACATTTCGTTGAGCGCCATATGCTTGAATAGAAATTGTTTTTACTAAAAAATTATGTTATTAATTAAATAAAAGATGCATATTTTTCACAAAATTTTATCTATTATAAGCTCCGCAAATTATAGTTTTTACAATTGACAGTTCTGTTGTAATCTCTAAAACTAATTTACACAGTGTTATATCCCCCCTTATATCTATTTTATTTTTACGCTAAATGCATGCAGGTACCTTTCATTACTTTGAAGTTTTTTAAATGGAAAAATTTGATGTTGTAATTTATATATAGCGCTTTCTTTGATTTGTGTGCAAATTTACCTTATACGTGTCGACACTTACTTTATTTAAAATCATATCCCAACTTGACGCAGTCGCGCTGCATTCCACGTGATGTTGACTGGTTCCCTCGTTAAAGTCGTACACCTCACAGATGTTGCCGTAATCCTCTAGTATCGGCACTAATCCACTCACAGCACTTGATTTTATTTGCACTATTTTATTTTACCTTTTCCACATATATTAAAAATCAATTTGTTGTTGATATGTCGGAAGTTTGTTACTTTTAACTTTTATGCTTTCGGTTGAATGTAACTTCTAGAAATGTCACATTCGAATTTGTGACAGTACAGTCCACTTTGACGTTTCACCAGCTAACTATGTAAGTACATGAATACTTTTTGATTTCGTTGTTATAAACAATTTTCATTTGTTTTTCAGGAGCAATAATTTTCCAAATTTTTCGCTATATCTTCCATTAAATAAGTTCATCCTCACCTTTGGTTGGTGAAATTCCCCCCAGTATTTATTTAGAAATAACCTTTCAAATTCTTCTAGCGTTTCATATTGGTCTTCGATCAGCTCGTACCAAATATCTGCGTCTCCTTTCATGGTGTTACTGATGAAATTCTTCAAGTTTGTCGTAGGTATCGTCTGTCCATGTCTTAAGTTTTTTTATGAAAATGGCAGGGTGTTTTCGTGTGTCTCCGTAAAATAATAAGTTGTGACGCACTTTTCCTCGGTTCTCTCTCTATGGATCGTTCGGTGTAAATTTTATTACTTTTAACTATGGTGTGTACACCCCCTATAATTTAAATTTTCGGAAAGGTCTTCTATTCCTCGGACTGGACTCTAAACGGTAATGTTAGTGAATAACTTATATAGTCGGTTTTAATCTCGGGCGCCAGTTTCCCTAAATTTGACGTGGGGGAAACTCCACGTATCCCTTACCCTCGGTTTAGAGTAAAGTGCACAGGTAGCTACAGTGAAGAAAATTAATTCCAGGGGTCAATGAATTTCTTTTAGGAGAAAACGGCAGAGAGTTCGGCAGAGAGTAGTTTTCTCAGTGTAGTTTTATTTTAAATATGAAATTTAACGGGAGCTCTACAAAACGATATCAGCGTTTTTGCTGGTTCGGAATGTTATCGTTTTACCTCGACGGTGAAAGAAATAAACCTATTAAGTTTTACTAGATTTATTCACACAGGGAAAATATTAATACTTATTACAAATACATATAGTGTCAATTTTTATTCCTACCCACTACTAAACGACTGAAATTATTTACAAGTTTCTTAACAATAATTATATACAAATTCAGTGTGAAAGAGACAAAATTAAAAAGTTATGACTCTGGGTTTTTTACCATTTTACTTATCACCTTAGAAAAGAAATAAATATTTGCAAACGGGATCGAAATAAAATATTTATTACTCTACAATCGTAGACGGTTTTTATGTACAAAGGAAAAGGTGATTTTAGACGGTCTGATTAAAATATTTATAGACGTTTTTTACTGGTCCCCGCTGATTCTGAAAATAAACCAAAATTTATTCGGAATTATTTCGGATTTATTTTAAACAGGCGGGCGGTCAAATATCGGTATAATGGCCTAGCAAGCAATGCAAAATTAGTAAACGGAATGCGGTAAGCGGTAAGCGATAGCAATAACCAGCGAAGAAAGCCCAAGCGGTGCAAGGCGGAAAGAAAGGATGGTGAAACGGGATCCGAAGTATCTCGCCTTACAATTCGTACTAGCCTTTAAGCTTTATACGTCCTGGTGGCCGATGGTGTCGGACTCTCTGTATACAACGCTTCTCGGTCTGATGGGTATACACGCCGACCAGGGAGAAGCGTACGGATACTATATGGAACGACCCGGAGATTGGGTGGGCACGCCGAACCTCTAGGTCTTGGTTCACATATCCCCTATTACCCAGCGTACATCAAGGTGCGGGACACCAAGCAACGCTGTAGTAAACACGACGGCTTCGTCAGGATTGGGTTTAACACGCCGAATCCAACGATTGCACTGTCGTGTGGGTTGAGACGGACGGTGGAATTTGTGTGTGGGTTACCAAGAATATTCTTCTCGGGCCCACAGTAATTCCACACTTAAAGTGTACAAATCTTTTCGGACTTGTACCCGGTTGGAACGGATAATAATAAGGAAAATAATTCTTACTAGGTTCACTGGTTATTCTGGGCTGGCTTCGGTGGAGAGTTCTTGCTGGCGGTGGACGTCTGTTCGGTGTTGAGTTCTGGATACGAACTGTCGGTTTCGGGGAATGTCGAGGACTTTTGTTGCCCAAATCCCCACCGGATTGACACCAGTCGTGGTGGGACCTCCACGTGACCAACGGCTTGTCAGAGTGGGGTATCGGCCGGTCGGACCCGCGAGTGGATATTTGATATATATGTAGAAAAATCAATAATTCTCGCCGCCGGGGTAAAATAATCCGAAATAAAAAGAAATATCTTTAAATCCAGACATAATAAAATCAAAAATAAAACAGGTTCATTACAAAGTCTTGTGTATGTGTGTTTGTTAAGTCAAGTCTTGAATTGCAAAACATGCCCTGTGTCTCCATCCTGATCCTTTGTTCCATCTTTCTCTCCTGTTCTTTTAGGTGAGTTAGCCATGTTTCATCCTGTATCTGCCATCTTAATTGTGTCTGTAATTTGTCTTGTATAAGTGTTTCCTTCAATGTTCTTGTCTTCTCTCCAATTTGGTTGATTCTTGTGTCACATGTGATTCTGTTTTCTTCGATTTTGTGCTCCAATTTGTCGTTTGTCTGTGTTATCTCCTGTCTCATTGCTGTCTCCATTACGCTGATTTCTCAAATCCAGACTTATCTTCCCCATTTCCTTCTTCAGTTCTTGATTTGCTCTTTCGATCTTCCTTTCTATTTCTTTGTTGGTATCTTCGATCTTCTTTTCTATTCCCTTGTTGGTGTTTTTTATGTCACATAGCATTGCCATGATTGCATCCATTTGAGTGTTTGTTGGGTTTTGTGTGGAATCAGTCTGCGAATTTGTGTCAGTTTCTGTCATTACGTCCATGTCCTGTCGTTCCCCTTCAGTGTGCATATCGTGTTCAGAGTCAGAGATCATTTTGACGTTTCCTGATCTCAATTCCATCAAATATTTACCCAATGTCAAAACTATGTATACGCCAGTAGTGTTTGTGAAATAATTAAAGTTGCCCCAAATATACCAATTGATTTATCAAAGAAAACCTAAGTCAGCAAAATTTTTTCAAAGTGCCCCACGTTGGCAGCGACAATTTTATTATATTTTATTAATTTTTATTTTTTTGACATTATTTTTTTTTGTAGGGTGTGGGTTCCTGTTTTATATTCTTTTATTATTATTATATTTACCTTTAGTTGAGCGCCTTCTATGTTTAAATCGTAATTGTGTTTACTGAAAGATTATGTTGTTGATTAAATAAAAGATGCATATTTTTCACAAATTTAATCTCTAAATCTACATTACATCTTGGTATATCCCCCCTTATATCTACGTTATTTTTACGCTAAATGCATGCATGTACCTTTTCTTTAAAATGATGTTTTTAATGGAAAATTGTAGGTTGAAATTTATATAGCGCTTTATTTGATATGTGTGCAAATTTGCCTTATACGTGTCGACACTTACTTTTTAAATTTATATCCCGAACTCGCCGTAGTCGCGCTTCATTCCACCGGCTGTTGACTGGTTCCCTCGTAGTATTCATACACCTAACAGATGTCGTCGTAATCCTCTAGTGTCGGCACCTATTCACTCATTGCACTTGATTTTATTTGCACTATTTTTTTTTAATTATTACCTTTTTTCACATATACCAGGTGTAACAGGATCATGGTACACCCGCCGTATCTCCGTTAGTTTTAAAGGTAATTGATTGAAATTTGGAATATTCCATATACATAATAAGCGGCACTTTTTGATCTACAAATGATTTTTTGTTCACTTCCGGTTTCGCCGGAAGTGATACCAACTTTCGATTTTCAAATGGAATACCCTGTACATTATTACATTTCTGAAATCTGCATAATTTTCTGAATCCAATGATACCACATAAGTGACATTTCAAACGTCAAAATTTTTTATAATTTAATTTTTAATTTTCCATGTAAGTGTGCTCATGGCAAATAATTGTATTTTCTTATTTTCTTTTAGCTGTAATTTTGATTGTATTTATCGCACATTTTATTACCAGGTATGAATTAATTCCTTATTAATAGTACTAATAAATGGTACCACGGTACCAATATGGTTCCATTTGAAAAAATTGAGTTTTACCCCAAAATCGATTACGATGAACTTTATTTGCTCATAAAAAACGCAATTTAGTATTTTTGACGGGATTTCGATTTTTCCAGCATTAGACGGGTCAATTGGAATAAATCGGAACCATCATGGCACACTTAAATGGAAAACTAAAAATTAAATTATAAAAAATTTTGACGTTTGAAATGTCACTTATGTGGTATCATTGGATTCAGAAAATTATGCAGATTTCAGAAATGTAATAATATACAGGGTATTCCATTTGAAAATCGAAAGTTGGTATCACTTCCGGCGAAACCGGAAGTGGAAAAAAAATCATTTGTAGATCAAAAAGTGCCGCTTATTATGTATATGGAATATCCCAAATTTCAATCAATTACCTTTAAAACTAACGGAGATACGGGGGTGTACCATGATCCTGTTACACCTGGTATATTAAAAATCAATTTGTTGTTGGTATGTCGGAACTTTGTTGCTTTTAATTTTTATGCATTCGGTCGAATGTATTTTCTTGGAATGTCACTTTCGGTTTTTGTGACAGTACAGTGACCTTGACGTTTCACCAGCTAACTATGTAAGTACATGAATACTTTTTTACTTTGTTGTTATAAACAATTTTCATTTGTTTTCAGGAGCAATAATTTCGATGTGACTTCTTTGGATGAAAATGATCAACTGGCCTCCTATCTCCCACACAGTGGTTAAATAGGAAGTCCAAGACAATCGAACGTTTCTATGACAACCATAAATTGTAATTTTGGAAATTTTTATTTTACATATTTTAGCTTTTACTTAACTTTAGGATGCATGAACTGTTCATATTTGAATTTAATGCCCTTTTCTGAATCTTTTGACACTACTTTCACCTTGCTAGGTTAAGTTGTAGATCATACTGCAATGTTGTACTTTTTACCAAAATACACTTTTATTTCAATGCATGGAGTAAATTTCTGCATGCATGTCTTTTCTATAACTCTACCACTGTCTATACATCACTTTTTATACCGTCTTTATGCATTTTTTTAGGTAGAAATGAACCAAAGTTCTCAACACTCCGTTTCGAAGAACATTTATACAGTCTAAACAACAAATTGACCTTTGCTTGGCTACTACACATCTTAAATGGACTAACAAGGGTCTCTTACACACTATGCATATGATTTTTTATCCAGAAACATTTCAACACAAATAGATTTTCAAAATTGTAACGGAGCTAGATCTGTCAATAACAACACGTCACATAACTGATTTCAATAACGTATGAGTTTGATTCCACATATACATTCTACATTCAGGTACTCTATATTTTATTTATTTACTAGTTTTATAATATGTTTCGAACATATATGTGAAATAACTTTTTTTCCGCTACAGTACTGTCAAAATGTTACATTATCAATTAAATGTACTCATGCCAGAAATTATATTGAATTATTAACATTGTATGGTATTTCCTTCTTGTTCTGTGCTACTCAATTGCGTAACATGAGTTCATTTACATAATTACTTGAATGTGCAAATTCTAATTATGTTTTAATTTTGACAGCTGTGTCGTTTCGTTATGAAATTTCGAACAAATACAAATTTTTTTCTATTTTAACTTGCTGATATACATCTCTTATTTATTCACATCAGAACAATNATGTCAGAACTTTTATTGAATTATTAGCATTTTGGGATTGTTCTTTATTGTTCTGTGCTACTACTTGTAGAACATGAGCTTATTTGCATAATTTCTGGAGTATGCAAACTCAAATTATGTTTTGAATTTGACAGTTCTGTCGTTTAGTTATAACGCTTTCATACAGTTACAGATTTTTTTTTATTTAAAACTCATAAATACATCCTTCATTTATATAAAACATAACAATATATATATTATAAGCGTATTATATAATGAGATGATTGAATTAATGTTGCGAAAGTTTTTCGATTTCCTTAACACAAAACCTAGCGTTTTATAAGCTGACGCAGTTATATTTTCGATATGCAATTTGTATGACAGTTTGGAATCAATAGTTACATCTAAATCCTTAACATTTTCCTGCCTGCTTAATTCAGAGCCATTCAATAGATATCGACAAAATACTATTTGTTTATTGCATGTAAAAGATATAGTAAGACATTTCTGGATATTAAAGCCAAGTTTATTGGTTCGACTCCATTCATAAATCGCGTCAATATCACCTTGAAGTGATATATAATCATTGGGGCATTCAATACGCTTATATAACTTCAGGTCATCTGCAAAGATTAAACAGTTTGAATTGAATTTGAATTTGAAATGAATTACGTTGGGCAAGTCATTAATAAAAAATAGAAATAAAAGTGGCCCCAAGTTAGATCCTTGAGGGACACCAGAATATGCTCTATACTCATTAGAAAAAAAAACCAATAAACTTTCTCTCTTGAAGATATGACCTTATCAACGCAACCAACGAGTCAGCTACTCCACACGCGCAAAACTTATTTAATATTACGTTATGGTCAACTTTGTCAAAGGCTTTGCGAAAATCAGTGTATATCGCGTTCACTTGTACTCCCTGCTCAAAGACCTCTAAGATATGGTGTGTAAAAGTAAGTAAATTGGTAGACGTGGATCGTTTTGGAATAAAGCCATGTTGCTTTGGACTAACAATACAACTGAAATGGTTCCATAACAGAGAATACAGTATTTGTTCAAATACTGTAGGAGCGGGAAGGACTGCTATCGGCCTATAGTTTTGAATATTTGATTTATCATCTGACTTGTGTATTAGACTGATTATTGAAGTTTTCCATAGATTAGGAAATTTATTGTTTTATAATTAAATTATAAATAAATGTTAAAGGTACTTTAAGATATTCCGAACAACCCTTTAACACATATTGGCGGTAATCCATCGGAATCCGCCGACCGCTTAGATTTTAATTTCTTCAAGTCATAATCTGCTTCAGTAATTTGCCCTACACGTGACATAAAATGAAGTGAAAAAATACTACTATCGAACTCGTAGGTCGCAGGTTGGTCAGAAACGGACGAAAAGTGCTTGGCAAATGAATTAGAAATTTCTTCCACTGGAATATTATTCCCGTCGCAAAAAGTTGACGCAGCGGAGCATGTTGATTTTTTATCTTTAACATATTGTAATGAACCAGTATTATTTTCCGTTTTGTGCAAGGCCGTTGGCCATTTATGTATTAATTAGTTTAATTGGGTGAGAGCAATTACCCGCGAGTCGAGCCGAAACCGTCCGTTACCCCACTCTGTCGAGTGCCGCGCGCATAATCCCACCAAGACTCCTGCTTAGTCAAGGGGGGATTGAGGCAATAAAACCAACGTTCCTGGACGAAAATCCTCAGTTCGTTGCCAGAACTCGAAGAACTTCAACACCAGCCTGAGGACCACCCCGAGGACCTAAAAAACCGACCAGAGACCGCCACCCGACCCAAGGAGTTAGCCGCCAGAAGCAACCGTCCGGAATAAGTAAGCAAATTGTATTTTCCTATTTTCACTTGTCCTGCTATGGTATAAGTCTGGCCGTTTTGAACTCTGGCAAGGCAGTACGACCACAGCGTTGTCGGCGAGGGTTTGGCTGGGTGCTCCACCGCCCTCGTTCAACGAACGTTGTCCGTCACATCGACCGAACTGCTGGTTTGGCTGGGTGCTCCACCGCCAGCGGAAGACGTTGAGTGCAGGCTCGTACGGCAGCAGCGTTATCGGCGACGGTTTGGCTGGGTGCTCCACCGCCGTCGTTCGACAAACGCTGTGCGCCCCTTTACTGAAACTGCTGGTTCGGCTGGGTGCTCCACCGCCAGTAGAGGACGTGAAGGTGTCAGACTGTACAGCAGCAGCGTTGTCAGCGAAGGTTTGGCTGGGTGCTCCACCGCCTAAGCTTGATAAACGTTGTAAGGCACAATAACCGAAACTGCTGGTTCGGCTGGGTGCTCCACCGCCAGTAGAAGACGTTGTGTGTCGGCTGTGCAGCGACGGATAGACCCTCGAAGTTTGGCTGGGTGCTCCACCGCTTCGGGAAGAAATCTGTCGGCCGCCCCGCATTTGAACTCGCACCTCGACCAGACTTTGCCTCCTGTTCACCAACATAAATCATTTTCCTGACTACCGTTTGCTTATTTACGTCCGTTCTAAACCGCTTTGCTTGGCTTTTTCTCCTGGCTGGTCGCATTTCCGCTTAATTTCCGTCGCTTTGCTAGAAACTGCCGCCGATATTTATTTGTAGAATTAGAGTCACCCGTAATTATTTTTCTGTTTCAGAACCATTGGGAACAATTTATTTATTGCTCTAATTTATTAATCTTATTTTTCCCTTTCTAGCACCGACCGAAATTTAAAACCGAATATTATTCTGGCGTACCGTTTCGTAAAGTCTTAGATTGTTTATTAAATAAACCAAACGCCAAAGACTCCGTTTTCTACCGTACCGATTTTGTGTCCTGATATTTGACTAATTTGTATTTATTTACAGCTCCGAAAACCGTATCGGCATTTTTAAACCCGTCGCAAATAATTGCTCTAACCCATTTTATCTCTAACCCATTTTATTTCATTCTTACACCGCTTGTAAATTTATTGTATATACCTGGTTTTAGTTAGTAATAATAATTGTAATTAGAATCTGTTTTACTTTTGTTTGTTTGTTTCAAATTCAATAGGCCTGATTAATAAATCTAGTAAATATAATTCCCGTTTGTATTCATTCTTAACGCCGACAAAGTTGATAAAATTCCGATCAGTAAAAAAGGGGTCCGCTTATCTTTTTGTGACCTACACTGATAAGACCGTTTATTTTGAAAGGAAAATAACACTACACTCAGAGAACTACTTTGCTTGAAATTAAGAGAAATATAACAGACCCCTGGAATTAAACTTTCTTCACTGCAGCTATCCCGAGTACTTACTCTAAACCGAGGGTAGGTTTCACGTGGAGTTTCCCCCACGTAACCGATTGGGAAACTGGCGCCCGAGACAAAAACCGCACAAAAAGATTTAATCCGGAGTACGTTCCTGTGACGTCACTCACCACCGCCGGCTGCCAACCACCGCTGCCGATAAACTAGTAGTCAAGGGTCGTCATAAAATTAGGCGTCTAAACAGGGACGTCAGTGACGTCAATAACTATAGTAAATTAGAATTCGAATTTGCGAATTAAGATTCCGTTTAGAGTTGGTAGTATACCGGGGGCGGCCACAAGTAACGTCTGAACCGAACCGTCACCACCAAAAATCAAAACCCAGTAAAGTAAAGTATATAGGGCGTTACAATATTTAAAAAAGTTTTTATAATCTGACTGTATGCCGTTTTCCATTTCAATCAGGTAAGAATTGTAAGCTGCACGGATCAGTGTTTTTAATTCTTTCCTAATAGCTTTGAATTTATTGTTAAATGAATCCGAAACTGACTTTAATCTACTGAAATGATTTTTTTTCCTTTATCAGGGCTTTAATTTTATCCGTAAAATAAGGCGGATACTTGTTAGAGCTAAATCGTGAGATATTTATTTTAGGGACAACGGCATCAAATATATTATTGACAATACTAATAAAAATTGCTAACCGCGACATCAACATCATCTTGCATCACGAAAAGCTATTGAGAGATCTAAGAAGTTACAGCGTTTAAAATTATATTGTTTCATATTTTTCGTGGAACATTTTTGGCAGCGATCTCACCGATATCGTCACGGCCTCTGTATTTTGAGTCGCTGCAGCGGATAGTGGTCGATGCACTTCTTTACTATGAGTCCCCGTTATGGTTTCTGTCATGTCTGTATACGTCATACTCAGAGATGGAGGTACGGGATGTCTCGCTGAGGTAGGTCTCCTGGACAGCTATAATGTCTATGTTGTAACGATCTAATTGCTGGTTACAGTTTTATTACATTGTTATAAGATAAGTAATCCTTAACTTACAACTTATTAGTAGACCACCATTAGTTAACCCTCAGCATCAGCATGCGCAGGTATGGTTGCCTAATTTTAATGCTAATTTCTTAAGCTTAATATCAAATTAACAGTGGCGCTGCGGCGACGAATGGAAAAAACAACTAGGAGATCGGGTCAATCCCAAGTGAGTAACCGAGCTGAACAGACGAGTCCGTGAAGTGGAGTGCAAGGAGCAAGATAAATCTACTTGCCTTTATTAAGGCTACCTGGAAAGAATCCCTTTCTTTCCTCTTAATCACTGACCTATTCTCCAGCTTAAGCAGAGAGGCCGTCGGCATCTTTGTTACGGGTACCTGTGCCCACATTCTTTAAAATTGCGACCCCCGACAAATAATATACTAGACAGACAAATTACACCAAAAGACACGTACGCTCCCTAAGGGGGTATCCCGACACGACTAACACACACACACGCACACCCGCACGCACACGCGCACGCACACGTGCACACGCACACGCCCACACACACACGCACGCACACACACACACCCACGCACGCACACACACACAGGTTTTCAGGACCTTGTGGGGACGCCAGCTATAGACCGATTTCTGGGGACTTCGGACTTACGAATGGAACCCGATGCAAAATAGTTTATTGGTCATGTGTATCAATTCATTTTGCTTTAACACTCCATAGAATTATCATAAATCGAGAAAATAACTTGTGAGGACGTCCTCATTATCGGGTTTGTGTGTCTGTGTGAAAAATTGCGGGGACAGTCCCCACAATCTTGCAGTGTCTATGTATTGTAGGGACCTTCACACACACCTTTTATTTACGCTGTTGTCAAATCTTCAAGTCCCCACTATTTACGGGTCCCCACTATTTAGAGGTCCCCACGAAGCGGGTGTGTGATACCCACAGTGTATTTTAATAATTTTAAACTTGATATTACGTTTAACTTTTGTTAAATTGAATCTTCTAAATTTTTTTGTGCCCACATTCTCTGAGACTTTTATAGTCTCATATGTTAATTATTTTGACTATGTTAATGAAAATTGCTTATTATAGCAAGATTCACATTATACGGAACGTCAACGTACCATCACGGACCAGCGTCGTCCCGTCAAACTATTAGTAGTACGCATTTCTTATGGTAATATTTGGTAATTACCATAAGAAATGCATACTACAATAATATGACGGGACGGTGCCGGTCCGTGATGGTACGTTGACATTCCGTATAATGTGAATCATGCTTAAGAGTTGACTCAAAAATAGGTGTCTCAGTTGTATCTGTTATTATTTAACAAAATAATTTTAAATTAAGCCTAATATTAAAATTCTTTCACTTCCGGTTTAACTGGAAACGACCATAACTTTTTTATTTTAAATGACATTTGAATTCTGCAAAGAAATTGCGTTCCTATGAAGTAGGTATTACACTTGGTATTTAGACTTCAAAACAGAAGTGACATTGCATTTTAAATGTTTCCAAAATTATGAAAAGCATGTGCATTATTTTGGATTTAAATTTTAAAATAGTAAAGATATACTTTCCAAAATTTGCATTTTGGAAAATCTGAAAACTAATTTACAAATATTTTATTGAAAGTGAAATAATAATAAATGAATTACAACTTTTGTTATTGTAGTTTACAGGGCGGTTTTATGTGTTCTGAGCTCTACCGGCTAAACTGTTAATTTTTAAAGTTTAATATTTAGAAAACGGTCGAAATTTGGTATAGGGAATGTTATACAGGGCGTCCCGAAATTCATACAACAAAATTTAGTCACAGATCCTTAAGACAAATTTAGGGGACCCGTAGTTTTTATTTTTGCCAAGTGGTCCCCTCTTTCGGAGTTACAGCCCCCTGAAGTCCGCCCCTAAGAATAACCTTTTTTTTATATCTCAGAACCCTGTTGTACGAGAATCACTAAATTTGATACACAGGGGTTTTATGACATGTGGAATCTGATGGTGCTACGTTTTTTGGCGGGGAACCCCCTTAAGACAATTTTTCGTGGGCCCCCTTGTCTTTGGAGCCAAAAAAATTTGGTCGCATATTTAAATTTCTTAAAAAATATCAGTCCACTAAAAAGCCATTAAATTTAGAAACTTTTTGTCTCTTTATACTTTTTTCGTAAAACGCATTGTTCTCGAGAAAAATGTCAAAATATGATCGAATGCATATCGTGATTCGCATTTTCCTCAAAAACATTGCGTTTTACGAAACAAATATCAAAAGACAAAAAAGTTTCTAAATTCGATGACTTTCTAGTTAACTAATAATTAAAAAAAAATCAAATTTGCGACCAAATTTTTCTGGTTCCAGACAAGGGGGCCCACGAAAAAGTGTCTTAAGGGGGTTTCTCGCCAAAAAGCGTAGCACTGTGAGATTCCACATGTCATAAAACCCCTGTGTACCAAATTTAATGATTCTCGTACAACATGGTTTTGATATAAAAAACACTTCTTAGGGGCAGATTTCAGGGGGCTGTAACTCTGAAAGGGGGGGTTAGTTGGCAAAAAGAAGAAATACGGGGTCCCCTAAATTTGTCTTAAGAATCTATGACCAAATTTTGTTGCACGAATTTCGGGACACCCTGTATAGAAAATACGTAGAATTCTCTATAGAATTAAAAAGTATAATAGGGTGCTTCGTTTAAAAAAAAAATAAGTTAGGTAGGTACTGTCTTTTTGTGAATTCCGATGTTCAATGTTCTTTGATATGCTATAATTAAACTTAGATGTCGTCCCTACAACTTCAGTCGCAAGAGCTTTGTAAAAATATAAAAAACCACCCTGTACAAAGGTTTGTACAATCACAATTTTGGAAAAATTTTAATACAGAAAAGTCTTAATACAAAGTGTAATACTTCATGGGAAAGGAAATTGTAGAATTCAAAATTTAAGAATAATGTACAGCGTCATTTAAAAAAAAAGTTAAGGTCGTTTCCGGTTAAGCTGGAAGTGAAACAATTTTAATATTAGGTTCATTTTAAAGAGATTTAGGTGTATATCAGATGCTCAAAATTTCAAATTTATATTTTGTTAAATAACGGAGATATTCCATTAGAACAATACAACTGAGACACCTGTATAATATCTTCTAACATTTTGCAAAAACTATTGTCAACTTATTTATCTATGGTTTCCATATTGTATTTTTTCAAGACAGAAGTTACTGGATTAAAGAAAATTTAATCAGAAATATTTGCATTTTTTATTTGCACTAGAAACTTATTAAATCGAGCTATTACAAATTACTTATAAAGACCACGACAACAACAAAAACTAAACTATGTTCATGAACTCCATATAAATTTTGGGGACTTGTGTAAGTCCACATTAATCCTGTCAGTTCCCACAAGTATAGCATCGATAGAGCTCATGTTCCCACAATGGGCAGAAAATTCACTAGTTTATGTATCTGTGTAATAAATTGTGGAGAGAGTCTTCACAACTTGATGGTGTTTATGTATTGTGGGGACCTTCACTCACACCTGTAACAAACCCTCATAGTCTATGTACAATTATTAAGGGGACATTTCATAAAATGTCCTTTTTATAGAAAGAAACGTCGTAGTTTGCATTTAGATAAGTTTTAAATTGGATGGACTTGTGTAAGTCCACATAATCCTGTCAGACCCCACAAGTATAGCATCAACAGTGCTCATGTCCCCACAATGGGCGGAAAACCTACGTCAATTCACTGGTTTGTGTATCTGTGTGATAAATTACGGGGACAGTCCTCACAAAACGGATGTGTGATATTCACAATGTGTAAAAAATGATTTAAAATGTTAATATTATGTTTTCGACCAGATAAAAATAAGTTGTTTTTAAGACATAAGCATATAAAACTGATTTCTGGATCCCTGAAAATTTCAATTGATAATAATGTCTTGTATTGTGTCTAGTTATTCATTAATTTAATTCGTAAGGATGATTTATTTTCTAAATGAATAACGCAAAATATTTTTTTATCATTAAAACCTAACTAACAGCAAAATAGCTTTTGTTTAATTGGATCTAGTCAAAACTTTTATGCGCCATTTTTTGTAAGACTTAAATAGTAAGAGTTACCTAATACGAGTTAGGTACGCGTTATTTCAATATCGTGTTTGCATTTAAAATTCAGGGATGGATTTATCCCAATAACGCGTCGCTATCAATTTAAAATACATACATTTCAATAATTTCTTGTTAAACCAATAATTTTAGATAAACACCAAACAATTCTTGACTGATTTTTATTGTAATAATAATAATATTTTGTAAAGAATTAGGAGCTCTTTGAATATATTAACTGTCTGCTAATTATCACGTTTTGTATTTTAAATTGAAAAAATTATTGTGTGAAATTTTGGTATTCTCCATGACATTGTTATGTTATTAAAAGTTCCTACATATCGGATAAAAAAAATCTAAATTTTTGCTGGCGCTTAGTTCATTATGCGTAATGGACTAAATTAGCTAAATATGGAAAACCGCAAAACTCGTCATGTGAATATATAACTACATATGTTTATAAATTGAAATTCAAACTTATTCCGGTTGACTTATCTACTAGAACTAGAACTCGAAAAGATTGTGAAAAATGAAAATATGTATGTGTATAATTATTACATGTATATTGCTAGTAAAATTCGATAAGCAGTTTTCAACATTTGTTAATTTATATTAATGTCTGTTTTTATTTAAATTTTAAGTTTAGATGCTCAATTTGAATCATGTAGTAGGCATCTAACTGCCTGTTTCATAATCAAACTAACTAACTAACTAACTAGTATCAAAGTAAAAATTATAGAGCCCTGACTTTCAAAACTCCTAGCTCTAAAAATATCCAACGATATAGAAAAATTATTTCTATACATTCCCATACTTTTCCAACAACCCGTTAATTTATTACTTTAAGTTTATGTTTGGGCCGTCATTAGCTTTAGAAATATGAGCTTTCAAAATCAGGGCTTTATACTTTTTACTTTGATAGTAATTGAAAAGTTTAAGGGCACATATCTCGAAAATGATTACTCGTAGGAACACTTTTGCAAGATATGCCTGTTTGCAGCAGCAGATGGATCAAAAGGGAACAAAATATATAGAACAGATGGATATACGGGGTAAAAAAGAATACGACGCGCTAATGACATAAAAGATGCAGTATGCGGCGCCCCCTACAAGCAATAGGAAAACTATGATAAAATTTGAATTCGTTATATTAAGCTACTCCCTTCTCCAAATGTTGTCCAAATACCTACCCTTGATTTTGAGGAAGCTTTTACGTAAATTTTAATTTTAACACGTTTTATTATCGTTAATAACAACTTTCAGACTAAGGTAAGCTAAATCGTAGTATTATTTTTATATAAAAAACCTACTCTTTCTCTGCGTCCCATTAATTTCGGGACATCACCTATACATTTTATTTATTTTTATAAATTATGTAATTATTTCGGACTAATGGTCTTCACGGTAATACTGATATTCATAATCTGCAAATATAATTGTATTATTATTAATTATATAGTAACCAAATTAAAACATATAACAGATAAATTATTTTTATCACCTCACTCCGGCGTATTTGTATTTAAAATTGGTTTTATCTAACTTTTCTGCACTGTTTTCTGAAAGCCAGTATTATAGGTACAATGACACCTTTCATATACCTATATGTATTTAAGAATATCATTGAGACCCCACAATAAGAAACTGCAACGTTACACACATACCATGCTCCAAGTAGATAAGTATCATAATCGTATTTTAAACATAAATCTCGGCAAGTAGTATGTGGCAACGCCGCATATTGTAATTCATTAACTCCGCGCAGTGTCGATGAGGGCGCTGCTGTACAGATACTCAAAAGTACACACACGGTCCACATAAATTGGGCAAGACTATCACACAAATTTTGCATATAGCAAAATTATGATTGAGGGGACATTTTTAGAAGTTGTTATTTTAAATTGTGGGGACTTGTGTAAGTCCACACAATCCTGTCAGTCCCCATAAGTATAGCACCATTAGTGCCCATGTTCCCACAATGGGCGGAAAACCTACGCACGCACGCACGCATGCACGCACCCACGCACACACATACACGTATACGACCACTTGTGACCTATCTACCTCGAAACCCAATTGTGACCTATCTATATTAATAAACCGAATATTGTCCGTTTCTCAATATCAAACAGGCCAGTATTCGTAGAATTTCAATACACACTTGTTTAAGGTATTTACACTCGCTTTAAAGTATATATATATACAGGGTGTTCCTAAATAAGTGTCGCAACGGAACACTGTATATTCCTCTTGTAAAAAGAAACATTCTTTTCCTCTTCCATTTTTCTCTCCGGGCTTTCGTTTTCTAGATACACGGTGACAAAACTTTCATTTTTTTTTATTTTTTTGCCAATCTCCAATCCCCATGCGTTTGGCAGCGCGCTCTGATCGTGTCCGACAAAATGGACCATTCAAAACGTCCACCGCCGTTGGATACCTTCCCTTTATGGCCTCTCTGGATTTTTTGTAAATATTGGGATGTCGATTTTTGAAGTCGGCATCGTAATGTTACTCAGGGGTCAGAAAGTCCTTATGATAGGAAAGTTTTGAATTTTCCGATTTTCGGCAAATTCTGGTTTTGGGTACTGCTTGGGCTGTCTCGCACGGAAATCGAGTCGCTGGAGCGATGGGACCCTCGCAAGACGGACTTTTTGTGTCAGACTGAAAAATTGGAAAGCGAGTTGTAATTTTCCGCCTTCGTAAAATGGCTTACGGAGTACTTAGTACTGGATGGATCTTCACAATATTTATAGGGATTATGCACGGCCTGGAGCAGTACCGTGGTTTTGAGGTTCGAGAGAAATCGCGAGGACACTTTCGACAGTTTCGGAAAACGTAAAATCCTTTGAATTCTTAGCATGTCGTTAATAGTCGCACGATTCTGATCGAATTGGTGATACTGACCATGTTAGTGTGCTGTACCGTGGTTAGAGAGTTCGGCCGAGATCGTATGAGTGGAACGGCTGAAAATGCGAAAAACGTAAAATTCACGTTTCCCCGTCTAATGGCGGTATGCCTCATACGATTCAGTTTAAACTTGGATATGATGATGCTAGCAATACAGGGTATGCTGCATTTTTTTGCGATAGCGTCCTTGGACCCAATGGAAACATCGGTAATATTTCACATTTCCAAATATCGTCCTAGAGCGCGCCAGGGTTCGTCGTCAGCGGTCGCCATTGCAATGAGTACCGAGTGCGCTAGTGGCTGACTCGGGCGAAATCGGCTGCGGTGTTGAAAAAATTGGAAACATGGTTGAAAACCGATGCTTTCACGGAGCTATCACGGGAGCGATCTGGCTGATTCTATGGGACGACACCCGCGTTATGATGCGGAGTCGGTGTTTGAGGATTTCGTCGACATCGAGTGCGGTGTCGGAAATTATACCGTGGTGGAATTACTGGTCGCCTGGTACGAAGACGTGTGCTGGATTCGTAACCTAATTGGTATTACAAAATATAGCAACCCCGATTGCGGTTAGGAAAGAGTCCAGCGCAGCTTTGCGTAATTAGTTATTAAGTAAGTAGCGACCCACATATTGTAATATTGTCTAGCAAGTAGTTTTTAGTATGTAACGTAGGTAGTTAAAAATAGGAGATAAGTAGTTGTAGTTGTAGTTGTATTGTAGACGAGGTGACTAGAAGAACTAGAGACCTAGCGCTAAGGGTACATAACCCAGCTAGTCTCCAATAAAATGTATGCTTAGTGCATCAGTAAGAGTTTTTGTTCCGTTTGCCTTCACTCACCGAAGAACCTGAGCCCTGACCAGCAGGGACATTACATGGCGATCCTGCTAGTTCGGTGTAGAGGTTTGGCAGAGGAAAAGTTGAAACAGTAAAATATAAAATAAGAAAGTGCAGTTAAAATGGGTACCAGTCATTGTTAATGGTTTTGTAACCGTGTGTAGTGTATTTTGTATATTCCGGTATTTAGTGTGCCGACTTTTTTTATTTGATAAAATACGGTGTGCATACAAACCTCTGCTTTATTTATTTTCTTTTAACGAAAGTTGACTTCGAGAAGTCAGGCGTGTTAAAACATTTTGCACCAAGTTTATACAATTATTATTAAAATCATTTATAATAAAATGCAGCATGATCCTTTATTTACTTGCATTTTATTGGTTTTGTACATATCGTCCCTATTATCACGTAGAGACGTATGTGTATATCCATTTCTTGGATTATACGCCCCTACGTGATCAGAGGGGCGATATGTATCCGTATACTAAAGCGGATTAAGTAAATGTGAACCACAGATTATGATGTGAACTTGGCAACGCTGTTCGCTTTTGCTGACGATTTGTTCGTGACATTACGTTACAAAATTTTCCGAGCATCCGGGCATCTGGCAGGGCCGCCCTCTTAGCGGGAGTTATGGGTTGATTTTCTTCATTTTTTAAAGTCGAGTAAAACATTTTTTCCGATTTTCTGTCCTTAATAAGCCTTCTGAATACGTTATTAAAATTAATGACGTTATGACTGAATCACCCTGTATATGTTCCTTTTATACTTTTTATTTTCTTTTCTCCACAAAATTTGTTTTTTGGGGTATTCTAGGAATCCTGTTTATGATTAAATTTAGAGTACAATTACCATTTCTCATATGAAAATAAAAATGATTTTACTTTTTCCAAAAATTGAATTAAAATTTTTAAGTTAATATATTAACTGGATGTATGTAATAATGCATTATTTGTTTTATTTAGTTTAGATTAGTCTTATTGTAGTTTATGCAAATATAAAAGATCTATAAAAAATGTGATTGAGGCCTTTTCACCTTCACTAAATTAGTTTTTTTTCTTTTTGTAATATCAGTTATTTTTTAGGTTAATCGGGCAGGTTTGTAGCGAATTTTAGTGAGCTAAAATATGTTGATTTATTACCAGAATTGTAGAGGTCTACGTACAAAGTTAAATTTACTGTATCAGAATACATTGAACGATAGTTATGACAACGCAATTTATCTATTTGTTAGTTTTCCTTATGATGATCTCCTTAAAAGATTTTCTCCAACATCATTGAAGGATCGATAAGTTATGTCAGGGTGTTATAGACAGCTGTGATTTGATTATTTATTTATATTTTCATGTTCCTCGTGCAACATCCAGACATGAGTAGTGTTTTTATTTATCAACTCCTCGTACGAATATTTTTAAATACTCTCCTATATACAAAATGTGCAGTTACTATGATAACCATCAACAGTCTTTGGACCTATTTGCAAACGTCTCAACAAATAATAATCATTGAGTGGACATGCATTATATTCATGGTGATTTAGGTTAATTGTAAGTATATTTGTATACAAACTTATTGTTTTTCTCCTTGTATTATGTTATTTAGTTATTACATGTATTGTATTTTTTCTGTATTTACCCATCGTGTAAATTAAATTTTTTGTTGGGTGGTGTATAGAAAATAAAAAAAAAAAAATTATTATTTATTGAAATATGATGAAATGTCGTGGAATATGATCTTCGCGTAGTGATTCATCGACATGGGCTCTCGGTCGAGACCTCGGAAGTCCGAATCGAGCTCCACGTTGAGCGCCATGTCGAGGAATATGATCGATGGGATCGGTAACGACGGCATGGGCCCTCGGTGGAGACCTCGGAAGTTCAAATCGAGCTCCACGTTGGGCGCCATGTCGTAATATATGATCGTTAGTGCCTAATGTTTGAGAATTGTGCGGGGAAATATGATCGGAATGTTGCGTTCGGTCGGCATGGGTCCTCAGTGGAGACATCGGGAGTTCTAATCGAGCTCCACGTTGGAAACCATGTCGCAACCNGGGTGTAATTCTCTACATGAGGCAAAAATTATACGCGACCAACTTATAAATTTGTTAAAATCTGGTGGTTTTGAACTTAGAAAATGGACCAGTAATTTACCTGAATTTTTATTAGACTTGCCGGTATCACATATTCAACTTCAGTCTCTTTCATTTGACGCCGAATCGCATGCAACTATAAAAATTTTGGGTTTGCAGTGGCAACCTTCTTCTGATAACTTCTGTTATAAAATTGAACTTTCAGAAAACAAATGTACCAAACGTATGATTCTTTCAGACATTGCTCGTATATTTGTCCCTTTAGAATTCTTAACTCCAGTAACATTTTTCGCTAAACATTTTATTCAACAACTTTGTAGTCTTGGACTTGATGGGGCTCGCAACCTCCGACTTCAATTTGCAATAATTGGCTACAATACAAGTCAGAACTTAACTTATTGTCAAAATTTAATATGCCACGACGTATATTACCAGATAAATATCAACCATGTGAATTACATTCATTTTGTGACGCTTCTGAAAAGGGTTTCGCTGGTGTTTATTTCCGAGTACAACAAAATAATAGTTTTCAAACATATTTCATAACCGCTAAATCAAAAGTCGCACCCTTAGAAAAAATCTCATTACGTCGCTTGGAACTATCAGCTGTTTTTTTACTCGCGAAACTAATATAGTTTGTTTTAAATACTTTTCAAAACAAATTAATATTTTCTAAAATCTTCGCATTTACAGATTCTACTATCGGTTTACAATGGATACAGTCCTCTCCACATAGATGGAAAACCTTCGTTGCCAATCGCGTATCTCAAATACAAGATTTGGTATCACCCGCTCACTGGTATCATATTAAGTCTGCCGACAACCCCGCCGATTGTGCTTCCCGAGGACTTTTGCCATCTGAGTTGTTAAATAATTGGTTATGGTGGGCAGGTCCGGACTGGTTAAAATGTTCACAACAGCTTTGGCCAGTTTCTAAAAATTGTAATAATTCCGATGCAGTGCCAATCGTTCTCTCTGAGGAGAGAAAAATCACTTTACATACATTTATACAACCCAATTTTATCACTACTTTACTAGAAACTTATTTGTCGCTGTCAAAAATCAAAAGAATGCTTGCTTATGTAATTCGCTTCATTTTTAACTGTCGCCATCGATCCGCAAAGAAAACTGGCTTTCTTAACATATTTGAATTCAACGTAGCTCTTTATTTATGCGTTAAAAATGAACAATATTTTCATTTCGCAGAAGAAATTTCTAAATTACAAAAAGGCCAGCTTGTATCAAAGTTGTTTAGAAAATTAAATGTTTATATTGACGACAAAGGTATCTTACAAGTCGGTGGTCGGCTTTATAATTCTAAACTAACTTATGATCAAAAACATCCCGCTATTTTACCAAGAAGATTTCCATATAACTTACTTACATTCAGGTGTACAGACATTACAGTTTTTATTATTACAACATTTTTGGATCTTATCTCAAAAACGCGCTATTCGAAAAATAGTTACAACTTGTCAAAAATGTTGGAGATTAGCACCAAAAACCTTTCAACCACCGATGGGAAATTTACCAGAGCTGCGCATTAGTAAGGTTAAACCATTTTCTTGCGTAGGATTAGATTATGCAGAACCTTTTTTTAACTACTGTCACGGGACGCAAAAAATCCAACATTGCGCCTCGTGATTTCCTGCCAGGGGCCTTTTTGAACGGCAGGCTGCGGCGCACTCGGCGTCCAGTCCTCAGTCCGACTGCTATCCATTAAATAACCGCCGTGTCGTGGAATATGATCCTCGCATAGTGTTGGATTGACATGGGCCCTCGGCGGAGACATCGGAATTTCGAATCGAGCTCCACGTTGGGCGCCATGTGAAATATGATCGTTTGTGCCTAATATTTGAGAATTATGCGGAGAAATATGATCGGAATGTTGTGTTCGGTCGGCATGGGTCCTCAGTGGAGACATCGGGAGTTCTAATCGAGCTCCACGTTGGAAACCATGTCGCAACCTGTGATCTGGGATGTCAGTTCCCTTGACCGGGTTCCGCGGCAGAAATGCACGGAGTTCACGGGGATCGTCACTATCGACGCCCGGTCGCACTATATTCTCAAACGATTGACATCTGTGGTGGATATGACCTACAGATGTGGTGTCTAGGACGCGAGCTCGCGGGGGAGATCTCGACGAAGAATGTCGAGCTCTGCGTTGAGCGCTGTGTCGGGTTAGACTTTCTAGATATGGACCACTTAGGCGGTGATCGTATGTTCGGGGGAAATCATGAGAATGGACGGGCGACGTACAAGAATTACTTTGATAAAAAGGGCCGACTTCGTCACCTATGACGTAGTCGACTAAGGGGTTTTCGCTTACTATGGCACCCGAACGCGATGCGCATTGCTCCCGCTGGATACCATTTCGTAAAAAAGCTGAATGAACTCACGTTCCGGAACACCCGATATCGGAGGTAGGCCGCTATCGGGGCCGGACCGCGAACCGTGGTTGGACTCATAGGATTCCCCGGACCCTACCAGTTGGTACGTAGGTTGAACCTCGTCCCGAGTATCTGTGGGTGATCCACTTCGTTGTAACTCGGCATACTACTCGTCTCAGTGGGCACGTCTTGAGGGATGCTCGATGTGGTATCGGTAACTCGTGTAGTCGCGGACCTCAACGCGTACGGCACTGTGGCGTCGCCGTGCCGCATACTACTACGAGCTACCACCTTCGGCTCCCTAGACTATCCACGAAGCACCGATATAGCGCTTGGAGGGATCGAGGTCTCGTCCAGCTCAGTCTTGATCATACTCACAGGATCTAATTTATTATTTGTAGTGTTACCTTCGAGGGCACCAATCCTCGTAGCACTGGATATCGAAGTCGCGTCGCAGGGGTTCATCTTCCCCGTACGACAATGTCGGAGCAAGCTCTTTTGCTCCGAAAGTCTTGTAGTAGTCTGGTAGCAAGTCTTGTAGAAAGCACTGACTCTACTATTAAATGTGGGTCTCTCCCTAGAAGCAAGGACAACTTCTGTACTAAATTTGGAAGTACGCCGCCACAGTAACGTGCGTACTATTGCTTTGTGCCCGTGGGTCACAAAGTAAATGCCTCGTAGGGGTTTGACGAGGAAGGTTGCCTCGACGAGTGACCGCCTAGAAGTTTGACGAGGAAGATTGCCTCGGATTTGCAGATCTCAATGAGTCTGAATTGTAGGTCTCGTAGGAGCCTATGTGTGTACTTTGTACCGAGGTGCGGGTCTCTCGATGGAGCCGGCACAAGTCGGAATCAAAGTCTTCGTCGGAGGGTCGCAAGCCTCGGACGGTATGCAGGTCTCTGGAGGAGCCTGAAGGTATCGCTGTTTCGTCGCAGGGGGCGATCGAACAGGATCTTCGCCTCAGGTTGGGCTACCTCGGGCGGTACGCAGGTCTCTGGAGGAGCCTGGAGTATCGCTGTGTCGATGCGAATGGCTATCGCACAGGATCTTCGTCGGAGGTGGTCAGTCTCGGACGGTATCGCAGGTCTCAAGTGGATCCTGGAAATTTACCTCTGTTTCGATGCAGGGGGCTATCGAACAGGGTCTTCACCTCAGGCTAGGCTACCTCGGGTGGTATCTCGTTAAGCGAGTAGTGGTTGCTAGGCACTATTAATATCACGTCGAGGAATGGCAGCCTCGACGGAAGCCTCGTGAAGCGAGCCTGTGAGCTTGAGCTCCAAAGTTCTTGAGCTTGATGACAGGGTTTTTTCAATCAAACCGTGGAAGATATGTTAAAAGTATATATTGAATAGAATTAACAGACAATAAATATTCACAAGTTAACATATACAAGTTATTTACCATGAATAAGATTTGTTACAATTCGCTCTGTATCGTTTTCCGTCTCATGTACTCCCACTGTAAGCCTGCAAACGTCGCAAGTAGACGTTCAGTCGCTTTTGGGGATTCTTAGGGATACCCCCAACCACGTCCCATCGCCAAACGGGTCCGTAAACTACCGCGTTCGTGGACACTACGTTAGGTAAAGTTCGTGGAGCTAAAAGTTTCAAATCATATATATGTGTATTTGTCTGTTTCGCTACAAAAGCCTTACACTTAGAACTTGCATCCGATCTAAGTAGTGAAGCCTTTATTGCAGCTTTTCGTCGATTTATTTCTCGTAGAGGTCGGTATTCTAAGATTTACAGTGATTGCGGAACAAATTTTGTAAGTGGAAACAAACAAATTCAGAATTTAATAAAAATTGCTGCAGAGAGCGAAGCTCTTGATTGGCATTTTAATCCGCCTTCTGCGCCGCTCTTCGGCTTAGTAGAAGCAGGTGTCAAATCAATGAAGACACATCTCTATCGAGTAATTGGACAACAGATTCTAACTTACGAAGAGCTTTATACTGTACTTGTCCAAATAGAAGCGTTATTAAATTCCCGCCCTCTTTGTGCGGTAAGTTCTGACCCTAAAGACTTATCAGTTCTAACTCCGGGACATTTTTTGACGCTTGAACCACTAAGTTCTTGATCCTGATCTGTCACATCTAAAATTAAATTATTTAAATCGATGGCAACTTTTACAACGCCTTCACCAAGATTTCTGGTCCAGGTGGCATAAAGAATATTTACATACGCTGCAACAGCGTCAGAGATGGTTGAAACCAATGTCTTCTCCTGTCATGCCAGGCACTTTGGTACTGATAAAAAATGACTCGTCTCCACCGCTGAAATGGCAGATAGGACGAATCGAGTCATTACATACCGGTTCAGACGGTATTGCACGAGTTGCTACTGTTTTTACAAAACAGGGAACTCTAAAACTACCACTGGTAAAGCTCTGTCCTTTACCAACCTCTTAAAGTCTGTTTTATAGATATAATTTTCTATTTTTTATTTTTTGCTTATATTTAGAGAGTTATTTAGTTTATGAAAAATATGTATATTTTTCGGTGGGCAGAATGTTTAGAGCGTGTGAAAATATATGTTTTTTTTATATACCGCGGTTGTCATGAACAAAAAACAAAGTTGTTGAAATTGAACAAAATTACCTACTTCAAGAAAAAAGTCAACGACAAGTGTTTTTTCCTCTGTGCTGTTTCTGTTGTTCAAAAGAACCTGCTCCCGCTTTTCGCTGTTTCGCTGTTTATGCTGCATCGGAAGATCCACTATATTGCATTCGCTAGATTGGTGAAGGAGGATCGCTGTGTCGCGTCGGGGACACTTTTGAGGGTGTGTTCAATTTCAGCATAACCGCTTCCATCTATACCGCACACATATGCTTATCTTCATTTTCAACATTTGCCAAAACGGAAATGTTTTTGATCATTTATTGTAATTTTTTTAAGTATAATAGGATTCATTTGGAGTTTTGACTGTTCATATTAATTTGTCATAATAAAATTAAAATTGTAGTAATGTTTTAACGCAATAACTTATCGAGTTATGTATAATCAGGTGATGGTAATAGTTTAAATAACTAGGCGGATTTCACAGGGTCTAATGATACTTAGAGTGTACTATAATTCAATAGACTAAACAAAAAATTTGATAAACGTGGAACGAATACATTGAGGATGAATTTTTCAAGACAAAAAGTCTGAATCTGGTTCAGGCTGAGGCAATACAGTATTGGAGGTTATAAAGGCTTGCAAAAAATGTAATAAAATTTCCAGATTAAAAGAAATTAAGTTAATGATGGTCCTGCAAAGACGAAACGTTACATATAAAAATTAATTATGCCATTCGATAGAGAGCAAAAAGTGGCCATGAGAAAGTGTTCTTCCTTTTTGAATATCACCTCAAGCAAGGCTGAAATGAAATAAAAACGGATTTCTAAAATTTTTGTTTTTTTTCAAATATTTCGAAAACTCATGTTTGATTTTGAAAGGCATAATGTTAGTCCCCTGATTACGCAACTTTGACCTCATTTAAGTTAGTTCGTATCTCTTACCGTTTCGAAGATCCCTGTAGTGAGAAGCGAATTTGCCTGTATAATCAGTTAAGAATCTTGGCTATGGGGTTAGATATCTTGTGAATACTTAGATTTTTGATATCAAAGAACTTCATTTGATAGAATTTTTTTGTATTTTTTCAGAATGTATTTGAATTCTTTTTAATAACTTTAAAATAAAGTAAAAATATTTCTGTTCAGATTTAATAAATAATCGCCTTATTAATTCAACCTTTCAATTAGTTTTGAATCTGTGTATACAATTTGTAAATATTTTTTTTTTTTAGTGCTTTATTTGTCAGAGAAGATGTAATTACAGATGGCAATTGTAAGAAACGAATTTTAAAAAATGCATCAGTTACAGAGGATGAATATTTTGTGACACCGCCAGGCAACATAATAGAAAATTCATTATAATATAATTTTGCAGACCTAAGTGGATTTATAATAAGAATACCTATGGATAAATTTCAACAATTCAACAATCAAGATTGGGCCTATGGGTTGAGTAAGAGAAAATCTAAAAACTGAATGGTTTTATAATGTAGCATTAAATAAAGATGTAACTGTGGTTTTAAGTAATAAAGACGTGACACTTTTGACTATACTAAATTAATTTGTTTAGCGAAACTCCCATATTGCACACATTGAGCATAGGTATATTATCAGATAAATTAAAATATTATAATGACAAAATTAATACTAAATATATCGATTTTAATACCATTTTGAAGAATGACAATGGAACAATTTTTGTATCTCCAAGTAATTCTGTATCCATGTTTCTGTTAGAAAATGGGACTTTTTAATAAAACTCTTTAATTATTTTTCTGTTAATATTTATTTAATAATCACTTTTTGTGTGGCACTGTCTTATACAAAGGAAAGTCTATAACCAACTAATTATATGAATCGCATTTTGAAAAAGGAATTTTAACTTGTCAGCATGTTAGGACGTTCCCCACTCAAGTGTGAAACCGATAATATAAACAATTCTTATCCGTGTTTATACCTAGTCATTTAGGATATTTTGAATACGAAAATATATGAGTTTTTGTAATAATAAAAATATACGGGGTTTCCAACAGTTTCATCAGTGGCAAGGGTGAAGGAGGATGTGGTGGAAAAGGTAATTTGATAGATTGAGGTGACCTCCAAACGCTAAATAGTAACAGATTTGTTTCAACAAGAAATTACTAATTAATTTATAATTGTCAATTGTATTATGTGCTGAATTTTTGTATAGACAGGGTAGACTTAGACCTAGGACCTTGTGATATTTGTGCACTGCTACTTAACAATCATCTCTTCTGTAGGGCTCTATTTTACATTTTTGGCTCAGTGCTCCGCAATATTAGGATTTCGTGAGACTACCACTTTTTTTTTCTTTTTTCATCGTAGCGTCTATAAAAACCTAATTATTGCACGGTTATATTGTGCACTGGGGGAAATATAGTTTAGCTGTAAGTAGAAATGAAGTAACTCTAATAAAATATATGCTTTAAATATGTTCCAGAAAGGTTACGCTGCTTTCAATTATAAAAATATTTTGCTATAGGCCTATTAGTGGTAAAAAAGTTTTTTACTAACTTTTTATTTATTTTACAGTCCCATCTTATTAAGGTACCTATAGTACATGTTTTGTCCTAGCAAATGTTTTTATGGCAGTTGTTAGGTTGTCGTCCTAGGATGACGAGCTTTATGACAATATCAGCAAATATCTTTTTTTTTACTTAAATAACTGACTTTATACACTAATAAATGATTTTTGTGCACTTAAGTTAGATTCAATTATTAACTATATCTTTAAACTTTCCCTTCATATTTAAAAAGTTACATGTAAAAAAAAACAAGATGTAGATATTTGGACATAATCACCATCCCTCGTTTTTTCCTTTTAACTTTTTATATATAAAACAAAAATTATAATCCAAAGTTGGTAACTTATGAACACTATAGGCACTATACACATAGACACCCTTCATATGCATATATTAATTTTGTAATCTTATACATAACATTTTTATCGTTCAGTCAAAGCTTTATTATAATTCTGACATAATAATTTGTATGAAAGACTGGCAAGGCATCCTTTTTGTAGTAATGTAGGACACAAAATGGCTGTGTAGCTCTCGCGTCTGTGTATCAACTATGATTTCTATACACTAAAAAAATATCTAGTGACTGTTTTATTTCTGTCAAATAAATCAAGAAAATATTTTCTGAAGAAAAATAGTTACTAAAAAAAGTATCTTTTACAACAAGATTTTTTGTGAGTACATAAATCAGTTCACAAATAAGAAGTATACTATAATACAGTAAATTAGTAGTTATTTTTTTAGTTTGTACATAATGTCGCGTTATCGCTCCTCTTGCCTGATTGGTCGGCGTGGCGGGGGGTGTTTCCGTACGCACTTCGGGTCGTAATGCATAGGGCGTAGCCGCGTCACGCCGCAAAAGCCGTTGGGACGCCTGCTGGGACCTCTCGGTCGCCTCCTTCAGCACCTGGAGGGAGTTAGTAGAAACGGGTTCGTCTGGATCGACAGTTGACCGAGGAGTTGGGAAGTGAATCGCTCCCTCACGGTTGTCGAGTTGTCCTGACCACCCCGTAGCTGCTCCATCCACCGATAATGCGGCGATCGAACCAACGTACGGCGGTGTTCGTTCTATCTCCTGATCCGAAGAATCTGAAGAAGGGCTGGGAGAAGACGACATACGAACTAAGTAGTTCTCCGCCCAAGACATGGTGAGTTCAATTTCTACAGAAGTAGGTGTAATAGTTCAAAAGTTCCGGGTTTCAACTGACTTTTTTGTAGACTTAAGAGTCTATGTGTAGCACTGAAGTTACTGAGAGTTCGAGGACTCTGTATAGCACTGAATTTACTGGTTAGACACCAAGGGATTTTCCAATTTGAAAATCGTGGTTAAGGCAAAGCTTAACACTAATTGTTTATAGAAATATTGCTGAACCTTGACCCAAAGGCACGGCCTCTTAAGAGAGTGCTCGTGTATATATATATATAAAGAGCAGGAAGGGTAGTCTTGACTGACTAGTTAAGAAAAAAACCAGTGATGTATTTGGGATTGCAGTCAGTAGTGCTAAGGGCTAATGTAATAAGAACACTCTGTGTTGTTGTCAAGCTTTCGGAAATGTTTATTTCCTTTCTCAAGACATAAACGTGAGATTATCCTATAAAAACCATCAAAAACGAAGTATACAAGAACATTGTTAAAATTTTTAATTAAAAGTAATTGTAACTATAGTCAAACATTCTATTATAAACAATAATTTTTAAGTCAATTTTTAAAATTTAAACAACTACTACAGTAAAAAGGAGCCATGCCTTTGAATTGTGAACTATTTTTTCTAACTATCAGAACC
>NW_019417294.1:0-11466 GCF_000390285.2 Anoplophora glabripennis | reverse complement strand
TCATGGTTTTTCCAAAATTCGAAGAATTTTCTACATAACTTGACAACCTCGCATTAAAATGTTAAACTGTTTATATTGTCATATATATATATATATATATTGTTAAAACACAGTTTTTCACAAATATAACTAATAGATTTTAGAATAAAAACAATGACCAAAATTAGATATCTCAACACCACCTCGTCTTTAGTCGTTCTCTCTCTCTGTCTGTGCTCGTTCCCGGCCCGGCCGGCGCCCCACCCGTATCATGGCCGCCAAAAGTTTATAAACAATTTTGCAAAGCCTAAACTATCTTCACATTCGGCCATCCTGACTTGGGCCCGTCCCGGGACCAATCACTTTCTTGGGGAGCACCTCGAGACAATTGCGACAGTACTCTATCTTATGTCAAGCAACGTAAACTTTTGAGTTTTAATAATCGATCATGCCAATACAGACTCCGAAACAATTACATTACTAAACAAAACTAACATTAACAATCATAGTTAGCAAGCGACAGGAAAGTTTCTTTCAACTCTCATGCCCAGGAGGCAATCACACTACTAACCACAATTTTCTTTCAACTCTCATGCCCGAAGGCAGTCACACTACTAATCTCTTAAACTACAGTACTAAATCAATTTGCTTATATGCAAGGAAAAATGTAACTTTATAAAAATGATCTAAGAAGACCCACCTTAATTACTTGTCTGAATCTTGAAGAGCTTAAGTTTATCTCTCGTCACAACTCTTGGGAATCGTCTTTTATCTGTGGACAAAGGCTGCACCTGGTAACGATCATTGCCAAGGACAGTGGCGTAACTATATCATCTGGGGCCCGTGGCAAATTCTTTTGATGGGGCCCTATCAGTAAAAATCGTCACGTTGTACTTAGTTTAATTTTAATAAACCACTTAAGTAGTTATCCAACACTAATAACAATTTTATTTTCAAGAGCATGGGTTTATACATTTACAATGAAATAACAATTTGATTTCAATAAGATATTTATTAAGAAAAATCTTTTCTTCGAGCTTTCTGTTCCGCAAAAGTGTCTATAACATCATCAAAGTTTAAAGATCGGGCCATAGAATTTTCAATAGACAGAATAGCCAAGTTACTTAACCTGTCTTGTCCCATACAGTTTCTTAAATAGGTTTTTATTAATTTTAGTTTTGAAAATGATCGTTCAGCACTAGCTGCAGTCACAGGAATTGTAACAAATAACATTAATGCAGTGCATACTTCAGGAAAGCTGCAGGACATAAAATGATTAGTTATTATTAATAAATCAGCAAGGTCTCTAATACACGAAGACTTTTCTATTTCGTCTCTGAAAGTGGACTGAAAACTGAAGAATTTCCCTGGCAAATGATTCAGATATGTCTTTTTTATATATATCAACAAATTCTAGAGCTTTTTTTAATAGATCAGTGTCATTTAAAATTTGTAAAGTTGAAGGCTGCAAAACACTAAAATTGGAAACAATTTCATTCATCGCAAGGAAACGCGATTTCAGTTGATTGATAATGATGTCCAATACTCGATAAAATATGTTCACTTTGAACAAACTTTCCGGATCTTGGAGACGCTCATCTTCGCAAAGTTCGTCAAAATGACGATTTACCTTCTTCTGACGAGATTTGGAAAATTCAGGGGTGACGGACCATTTTACTGCTACACTATCTGCTTCCATTTTTAAATTTACAAATTCATGTCGATACCTTTCCAATTTTTCTAGACAAATTTTCAAACGTTTTAAGCATTTGAAAGATCGGTGGCATTAGACTGAAGTGCTTTAGAGGCTGCATCGGTAGTTTATAGAATTTTGCAATAACAAAATAAAATTGTAGTTTTCGATCTTCTTGAGTGAAACAGCTTCATTTCTTTCATCTGATTTGCAATTTAACAGAATTGTTTTCGTTAGCGCTTTTTGGACTTCAACAAACCGAACTTTTAAAGCAAAAACAGCATCATAACGTCCTGCCCATCTAGTAGGGTTTAATATTTTTAACGTTATTGAAGTTGAAGACTCCCTTTCTTTATTAGATATAAAACTTGATAAAATATTCCATCTTTTGATACTATGCCCAAAAAAATTATAAATTTGTTGAACTTTATCAAAAAAATTTGCATATCAATAACCTCTCTCACTGCATCATTGAGTACTAGATTTAAGTTATGAGCAGCACAGTGAACATATACGGCATTTGGCTCGACATGTTTTATGAGTTTTTGAACTCCACCATAAGTCCCTTTCATTGTGTTAGCACCATCATACACTTGTACGCGACACTTATTTAGAGGAATATTTTTGTCATTTATGGATTTAATAATTTGCTTGGACATTGCTAAGGCAGTTTGATCCTTAACTTCATGAAATCCTAAAAATGTCTCTTTAATGACGAGTGCCTCTGGGATCCCATTACCATCTTTTTCGATCATAAAATAACGGTAAAGTTCACACATTTGATCAATTTTTGAAATATCTTGGGTTGTATCGAATATGATAGAGTAGAATGGTGCGGCATATATTTCATTTATGAGTGCATTTTCTACTTTTAGAACCAGGACAGAAATTAGCTCATTTTGTATTTTTGGACTTAAGTATTTTATCTGGCCCTTTGGTTTACTTAACAATTCTTGTAAAATCGGGTCGTATTTTCCTAATAACTCAACAATACTTAAAAAGTTTCCTTGGGAGCTTGAATCATTGCTATCTGCGTTTTATCTGTGGCCACGAAAGGCCAAATTACCCGTTGAAAGTGTCGGAGTAACATTAAGGAGTCTAGGAAGTACTTGGCGCCAAAAAGATTTTTCTTTTTTGATCATGGACTCTTGCTCTTCATCGAGTGTTCCATGTAGCCGCCACTGTTGATACGTAAGACAAGAATCCAGATGAATTTTCGATGTCTCGTGTCTTTCTATGGCGTCTACAATATGTTTCCAGTCGTCATAGCCCTCCATCCAAACATTTTGTATTTTTTTAGATGCCCGATTTGCGAATAACCAACACGGTTCACAATACGCCTTCTAAAGTATTAAAGAATAGGATAGCCATGTACGTTCAAGTTTCACGCCAGACTTGGAAACAATATAGTAATGTTTTTCTAGAAAAGATCTATTGTCACTATCTTTTAAGAAAGGGCCCTTAGGTTTACAATGTCCGTTTTCAATCACGAACCTTTTCACTTGATCAGTTAGCTCTTTAAAATTACCCTTATCAGTAACATATGGCGAAGACACAATATTGTTCACGCTAAAATATAATTCTCTTTGATTTTTGCTAGTACCTTGTGGTTGTTCTGGATCTGGATAGACACTGGTGTCGGGTGCTGCATTTGGTAATTCTGGTAGACTTTTAATAAGGTCCAATTCTTCACTTTTGGAGCACTGTTCACTCGCGTATTCATTATTAAAGTCATCATTCTTCAAGTACTGACTAATTTTAGGTAACTTTTTATTTTTTACTTCAGTCTCCCTCTTTCTCTTTCGTTTTTCGCTCCCACTTAAATATTTTCTGGAACTAGACATTTTAATATCTAACTTTCACAATCAACTTTACTTTGCCATCATTTGCAGGTTCAATAAAACGACAAATACGAAAAATCAAAGATACAAATGACCAATTGTCAAAACAATCACACAAAGAATGCGCAGTCAGTAGAGCCCGCCGTAAATAAAAAAATAGCAAATCCGGGATTCCCCTAACATAGTCTTGTTAGCTCGCCCTAGCGGCAGCGCCACGAAGAGAGTACTTTCTTGGTTAACAAAATGAGGGAATTCCCCGACCGTCAATGGTCACCCGCGCTGCCAACGTACCGCGACAAAAAATGTAGAAACCAATGGATGCGTTCTAAAATTGATCAACATCTTTTTGTTTAGGATGCGTTGAAATGCTTAACGATTAACTTGAAATTGTATTATGGTCTTTAGTTGTCTCACTTTAATGGATTTTAAGCAGATACTTAAAAAAAATAAAAAATATACTTTTCAAGTAAAATAAAATACTCAGGTACAATATTAAAAATTTATTTCTGAGCTCGCGGCCTCTTGGGCCGGGGCCCGTGGCATTTTGCCAGCCCTGCCACCCTATAGTTTCGCCACTGGCCAAGGACGTGAGTCACCACAACTGGACCCATATACTTCTGTACAAGTTTGCCACTGGTCAGTCCTTTTACTAGAGGAGTTCTTCGAACAAGGACCTTGTCTTCAACATTATAACTGATTGCGTCAAGTCTATTTTTATCATAACGCTGCTTCATACGCTGTTCACTTTTATTTATGTTAGCGACAGCTTGATCTCGCGCACATTTCAATTTACCCTGCCTATCTGCCTGGTTATTATTTAAAACAACATCAAATTTAAGTCTAGGTCTGTAACCGTAAAGCAATTCAGAAGGAGTTGTACCGGTTGTTGCGTTTATTGTTCCATTAATACCGCTCTGAACTTCAATAATCTTACTTTCCCATGCGTCTTGGTCTTCACCTACCGCAGCTGACATAGCATTTAAAATTGTGTCATTGAAACGTTCTACCTGACCATTGCTTCTAGGGCAAGCAATAGCACAAAGGATATGTTTGATGTTATATTCTTTACAAAACTCTGTCATTTTCTTACTAGTAAAACCTTTACCGCGGTCAGTAATTATTCTTTCAGGAATACCGAAAAATTTAAGAAGTAATTCCATGGTCTTTGTTATATACTGTGTACTTGTATCTGGAACGGCTTCAATCCAGGTAAATTTTGTGAATCCGTCTACTATTACGAGCATGTATACATTTCCATTTGAAGTTTTGCAAAAGGGACCCAAATGGTCTAGATGTAATGTATGAAATGGTCTGTCAACCTTGGTAATAGGATGTAAACGTCCTCTTTTCCTTCCAGTTGGTCTCTTACTGCATAAACATGCAATGCAACTTCCCACGTATTTTGTTATGAATTGTCTCATTTTAGGAAACCAATAATTTTTACATATTGCTTCCAATGTTCTCTTTGGTCCTGGATGTCCGTTATCATCATGATAAAGTTTTGTTATTCGCCAACGAACATCTTTTGGTATTATTATTTTGTTTTCTCCATTGACTATTCGACAAATTTTATTTTCTACTAATACGTAACATTCTTCTGCTTCGTTGGAGTTTATCTGTTGTTTAATAAGCTTACAGTCATCGTCTGTAGATTGCACACATTCAATCCAATCGGATGTTTTGATGGAAGCAACTATATTANTTCAAATCGTTGAAATAATGCGTTTCTACGATGAGTAACACAGTCTAACCACCACAATTTATGTTTTCGGGATCGCTGAAACCAATTCTGATATCAATATAACTTCAACTACTCAGAGTTCGTGCCTAACCTCAAAAAAGTAGCGCAAATTGCTAAGATTACACTTTTCTATGTTTAGGAATTAAGTGTAACCAACATATCTTTATATTTTTGGGGTCATTGAATCGAATTCCTACATTCGTTTGAACCCAACTAGTCATTAGTCGTACCTAACCTCAAAAGCTATAATAGTGCGACCACCATATTTTTATGTTTTTTTCCAAACGAGCTTGTAATATGATGAAAGGTATGTTCCATATAAAAAGAACAAATAGCAAAACAATATTGAACTTATTCAAAAAATTGATGATCAGTGGCGGCTGTATTGCCAGTCAGAATTAAATAATACTGAAGAAATAAAGAATGAAACATCAATTGATAAATACTGGTATAAAATCTCCCAAATTCATGATATGTCTGATGTTTACAAATTTAAAGTGTTAGGAAATTTTGTATTAGATTTATTAGTAATTCCCCATTCAAACGCCGCTTGTGAAAGGATATTTTCAAAAGTGAATTTGATCAAAACGGATGTTAGAAATCGCTTGTATAGTGATACAGTAAATTCACTTTTATTGGCATCTCAAAGTGTAAATGGTGAATGCTATAGTTTTAATGCGACACAAAAAATGGTCAGTTTAATAACTTCCTATAAACATGTCAATGATGAAATATTCATTTTGAAATGGAATAATTTTTTTATATTTAGTTTTTTTCGAGGGTTTGCTTGATTTTTTTAAAATGTTCATTTTTCACCAAAATAAACAAATTATATGTGCATTTTTTTTATTTTAAAGAAATACCTATTTGTAACATAATTTTCAAGTAAAATCGATAATTTTGGCAACACTTTACCATAATTCCTTCATCGACCTGTGGCATCACTGCCTTTCCTTTACAATTTGCAGAATGGGTTGTAAAACACAGTATTACCCATACTGCCGTAAATGAACTTTTAAAAATATTAGGTTTGTTCGCAGAATGCAATTTCCAACCGATTGTCAATTTTTCATTGCGCATGTGCGGCGTCAAACTGATTTCCGACCGATTTCAAATTTTGTGCTCTGTGAACAGATTAAAAATGCTAGAGTAAATCGTGACTGAATGACCATAACCTATAAATATTTATTTATTTCAAATTTATGTTGACGACTAATTTTGAACAGATTCATCGTCTGTTTATTTGTCACTTCGGTTTTATATTATAATTAAACGTATTAAAATGATTAATTATGTTAGTCTCTTGTAACGAGCGTTCAAATAAAAACGTGGTCGAAGTTGGCTCTGACGTAGGGAGTAGCTTATAGCGACCAACTTAACCTCATTTCTCAACGAGCTGTATAGCAGCTGTCAGTTTCAATAACGTTAATGACTATATAACTTTATTTTAAAGAATAATCGTTATAACAATAACAAACAATTAAAGGAGCTGCGGAAAGTGTCCCCCTCCTTGTTCCAAGCACTTTTCACACCTGTTCCTCAAAGAATTAAAGACATTTTCTAAGATGCTCGGGGTATTGTTAATTTCACGAATCTTGTCTATAAGTCGAGCCTGCAGATGGTTTAAATCAGGAATAGGCAGTTCAAAAATAGTGTTTTTAAGGTAAGGCCACAAAAAGAAATCACACGGCGTAATATCACATGACCTCGGTGGAAATTCATGTTCAGCATTGAGACTTATTAGTCGATTTTGGAAAACTTCCCTCAACATATTCATCGTCTCGCCTGCCGTATGTGCCCTTGCGCCATCTTGTTGAAAGTAAAAGTTTGTAATTTCGTTTTCTTCCAGCTGGTTAACAAAAGGAGCGATAATTTCTTCTCTGTACCTTCGCGCAGTAAGAGTACCATTAAAAAAAATAGGTCCATAAATCCTCCTTCAATTGAGAGCACACCAAACTCCAATTTTTTGAGCGTGTAGAGGGCCCTCGACAAAAAAGTTATCTGGTTTTTCAGAAGACCACATTCTCATATTCTGTGAGTTTACGTAACCACTTAAATGAAACCAGGCTTCATCAGAAAAAAAGGTGATATTATGAAGTTCACCGTAGTTGTTTCAAAACCATTCACAAAATACAGCCCGTCGCGGAAAATCAACTTCATGAAGTTCTTGCTGACAAGTTAAACGATAGGAGAACAAATGCAAATCTTTTTTTAACACTGTGTGGCAGGTACCGACTGATACTCCCACCACTTGTGATAAAACACGTAAGTACAGAAGTTCTTGGCGCATTTTCCATTATTTGTTGGACATTTTCTTTTAATTCTTCAGTCCGCTTTTTAGGTCGGCCACTTTTCTTGTTACACTGCCCGTTTCACGAAAAACATTAACACAACGCTGAACTGCACTGAAAAATTTTGTACTCAACAACGCCGGGAAATTGATTTTGAAATTCTATGAAACATTCCTCAATAGAATACTTCCATATTCCATCAATCTTGAGTCCATTTCTAAAGTAGGACTCTATGATAAACACTTTTTGTTCTTGAGAAAACACCATTTTAAACGCTTTTTAAAACGAAAATATTCAAATTGATAGCGGCGATATAGCGCTTTGACAGATGACGTTTAAGTTCATTTGCTATACGCTACGCCCTACGTCCAAATTTTCAGAACCAACTTGACCACGTTTTTATTTGAACGCTCGTTACTTGACAGCATAGAACAGCGCTAGTTCAAGACTGCGCATAGTGCGCATGTCCGAAACCGAAAATTTGTTGGGAGTCAGCGGATTATTTTGATGGTTAGAAACCAGTCCACAACTCATAAGTTTTGTTCTGCGAACATCAAATTTTTAGTCAGGAGTCACGGATTATCGCTGTGCGAACGCTTTTGACCTATCACGCATGTGTCATACAGTTGCTGATAGTTTCTGACTGCTGTACGAACAAAGCTATTAAAGCCGATCCATAATGAATTACCTGTTGATTCAAGGACCCTTTTACAAACTCCCAAACATACTATTGTTGAAATTGTTGAACCTAGTCAATATTTTCATTTTGGATTGGAAAATGGTATTAAAAAACGTTTATTAAAATTTCCAAATTGTTCGAATAATATTGAGATAAATGTCAATATTGACGGCTTACCCATTTCTAAAAGCTCCGGGAGCCAATTTTACCCTATCTTGTTTAGTATTTGTGGTATGAAAAAAATGTTGAAATGATCGGTCTTTATCATGGATACGAAAAACCAAAATATGCTAATTTATTTTTGAAAGAGTTTACCGATGAAATTACAAATTTAATAAATAATGGTTTTTCTTATAACAATTGTCAGTACTCACTTTGAGTTAAGTATTTTATTTGTGATGTACCTGCAAAATGTTATATTAAATATACCAAGGGTCATTCAGGATATGCTTCATGTACAAAATGTTATATTGAAGGTACTTATAGCCATAATATAAAAGCCCTGAAATAAAAAATTTGCGTTCACAAAAAAAATAATTATACTGGGACATCAATAATTGAAAACATTTCTTTTGTAGATATACAAATCGATCTTATCAAATGACATACATGAATTTTCTCTCCCTTCATATAGCTGTACGAATATTGTCATGTTCTAAATATTTTACTTATATCGATTATACAGAACATTTATTTAAATATTTTATTGAAACATTCATTACCTTATATGGAAAAGAAAATGTATCTCACAATGTGCTTAATTTTTTGCATCTTACATCTTACTGATGATGTCAAATTGCAGACTTTAAAAAAGCTTATAAGGAAATCGGAAAAGTCAATTCAACAAGTAATTAACCGTAAACAGGAACTCTTGATATTTTTACTAGGGGCACAGAGAAAGGTCAACCCTGTGTCTCTCAGTATAAAGAAATGGTTTTTCATCATTTTGTTTTAAAAATAACAAAACCTGCCAATTTTTGTTATTGGTCATAAATACTTATATAAAGAAAATTTTTACACTAGACTTTGTGACTCTTCAGAACTTGGTATACAGGTTCGGAAAGTCTCCATCGGCCGTTACGTGAGAGCGATAAAGTAAGTCATAGAAATCCGTGCGATAGACAAGGATGGTTCCATTGAAGACGTTTCATAATCTGAATAGTCACTCTCACTTCTATCCCGAAATAGGCGGTGACCGGTGACTATTCAGATTATGAAACATCTTCACTTTAGCCATCCTTGTCTATCGCACGGATTTCTTTACTTTACTTTGTCGCTCTCATGTAAAGGTAGATGGACCATATGGATTTTCCAGCCCTGTATATGTGGTAGATAAAATGGGGCCACTGCAATTCTGGAATGGGGCATTCCATGCCAACTCAGCAGTCGATCCCATGAGCAAATGAGCCCCTGGGCACAGGGTGAGCCTTTTTGGGCTGAAAATGTGTGAATTTCCTTCTTTTTATAGTAGTAATCGATGTACCCATTTTGAGCGAAATCTGCGAGGGTGACCTGGGATCGACTGCTGAGTTGGCGTGGAATGCCTCGTATGGAAGATACGAAGCATTCTATCGAGTTAGCAAGGAATGCTTTGACTACTACAGTAAGGAATCTCTGACTACTTAGGAATAATCTGATTATAGATTAAAGGAGTGTGCTTCTGTTGTCACTGTTGCTGCTGCTGTGTTACATGTTATTACTGTCGTCGTTCCTGCTGCTGCTAGTGTTGTTGTCGTTGTTGTTGTTGTTGTTATTGTTGTTGTTATTACTGTTGCTGTTGTTATTACTGTTGCTGTTGTTATCAATAGAGTAAATAACAACGACAGCAACAGCAGCGGTAAATACAACAACTACTACTATAACTACGACTGCTGCTACGACAGCAACAACCGCAACAATAACATCAGAAGCAGCAGCATCAGCAAGATCAATAACAGCAATAACAACCACATCTAATTTAAGATAACGATCTTGATAGCGCTCTTAAATCTTCTACCACCACCACCACCACCACCAGCTTTACAGAATAATTGGACAATACGACAAATGGATATACCAGCAGCATTTTTGAATGGAGAAATAGAAACAAGTGTGTACATCTACCCACCGAAGGGTCTAGAAACAAAATCAACCGTTCTGAAATTAAATCGGGCATTATATGGCTTGAAGGAATCACCAAAATTGTGGAACAACAGGTTCAATAATTATATGATTCACAATAATTTTACTAGATCAAATTTTGATTGCTGTTGTTATTCTGTTTCGTTTTTAAGGTTGGTTCGGGCGCCATCTGCCTTTGGCAAAAAAGTTATGCATATAGTTTTGATTAAGTTAAAATAAAATGAGCCTTTAGTAAATACTCTTGACTATGCCTCGTATATCCTTAAAAGTTTGCACCGGCCTGAGACTAATATTTGGAAATGCAAGTACACATAAACACATATAACAAGTATAAACTCGAATGCTGTCTGAATGGTTTGGGTGAGCGTACGTATGACTGATTTGATTTTACTTAACTGAGAACTAAGGTTATAGTAAGTGTGATTGATTTGATTTGACTGAGACCTAAGATAACAATACGCGACTTTTCGGACGATTTGGGACACAGAAAGGGGTTCACTTAGCTTTTGACGTTTATTGGGCAGCTCCCTGGCTTCTGGATTGGCTCGAAGTCTGCGGTGGTAGTTTAGTACCGTGATGTTAATCCAAAGAAGGCTCGCACTGTACACTTCACTAATTTTAGGAGGTTTAGGGTAAGTATGATTGACGTGAAGGGATTCAGGAATAAAACACTAGTTTTATGATAATACAATTTCGGGTAATCGACTGATCTAACCGTTGACGAAATTCTTGTCGGCGTGACTGGAAATTTTAAGAAGCGACGTTTCGTAAGTTTTTGCACTGGGCTGAACGGTGTGAATGTTGAAATTGATTAACTTGAATTTATCACTGAATTTAGGATTGCTTGATAATTTGCACTAGTTAGTGTTGGCATGTACTAACTCGGATTGGTTGTTCACCGTACGTTTGGACCGAACTGTAGTAAGGCTGAAGAATGACTATAAACTTGACTGTTTGTAATGTCGTAGCTGTAACTGTAGCGGCGGACGTAAGATTAAGACTGAACTGAACTCAAACGCCATTATCCTATGGCTAGAAATTGGCCTCAATGATTTGGGATCGAGGGGGATTATCCCTCTTTATCCTGCCTCATCTCGTGTAGGCCTGGACAGCCTTCGTAG
>NW_019417293.1:0-97771 GCF_000390285.2 Anoplophora glabripennis | reverse complement strand
CCCTTTAACTTGGATGTATCTTCATTCGTGTTGCACAAAGTAGCTCTATCTCTCTAAGTGTCGCATATGGGTTAGATATGTGGTTTAACAGTTAATTAAGTGTGGCGATGCAAGGTCGGCCTAAGTTTCGTGTAATAATTCTTAATTAATTTTCTCGAATACATGACACTTTAAAGCACTTGGAGTCCTCTTTTATGTAAAGCACTTATTTCAGAAACATTATGTATTTTGAAACTCATCTACATCGCCTACAAGCATAATTAAACGATTTTATCTTAAAAATACAATCTATGGTTATTATAAACTAATTGACGCTACGATCTATGGCGTCATGTTTTGATCTCGTTGTTGAGTTATGAGGAATCAACTCTGTTGAAAATGACATGCTCGTAAAGGGACAAAGAACTAAACCTGTCTATGTATCACCTGATTTAAAAAACTTTTGGCGAGGTTCCATATGTTAGGATATGTGGAAGTTTTTATTGAGGTTAAATAATATAAATACTGGCAAATACGAAAGCTGGAGCAATATTTTACTATATATAAGATCTGGACTTGCTGTCGTTCTACTTTAGCAGCATTTCCTATTTCTTTTGATATCAGAAGTGGGATCAGATATATTCATGTCTAGCTTTATTACCAAGCGATAAATGTGGACTATCTTTCTGAAGAAAAAATCTGGAGTATACAGTGATTATTGTACTTAAAGTTCTGTAGAAATTCGCACATAATTAAAAAATATCGTTTTTAATAACGTATGCATGTTTATAATAGTTGAGGAATTAGAGCAATATAATTTTTTTATAAGAGATACTTTATATGCAAAATCTAATGGAAAATTTAAAAAAATCAATACATAGCCTTAGAAGTGCATACATAAAATATTTAAAAAAGATCCTTTGCAAAAGAGATTATTTGGTACAGGTTTCATAATAAAGAAAAGTCTAAAATCTTTACTAACATAATTTAAACTAATTTCGAATAGGGTATTCATATTAAGATAGAAAGGAATATATAAAAAATATGTTGATGATAAACTTTGCAAGGAAGAAATATGATTATTCAGGAATTTGGCGGTTAGCAGATGATAAGACCATAAATCAAATGGATTGCATAGTGATAGAAGAACCAGAGTAATATACCTTAAGAACATAGAAAAGGTTCTGTTACTGGTCATTTCATGGTAGGAGCAAAACTAACCCAATTATTACCAGATATTAGAAATTAGACTAGGAAAAGAAAAAGAAATAATGCAGCCATTACATTAAGAAGTACTGAAGAAAAATGGAATATGAGCATATAATAAATATGGAATAGAAAATATCAATGACTTCCAAAACCTGTAATAAAATAAGAAAGAGCAAAATATCGCCACGGTAGTGCAGTCGGTCGAGAGTGCGGTGGCAAGCATTTCTCGGCTAGGCTTCCTACTCTGGTCCGGGTTCGATCCCCGGTGTCGGCACTGGCAATGNCACTTCCATGCCGCCATGACACTTCTTGTTAGCGACCTGCCCTCAACCTCCTCAGGTAGCCACCCCCGTGCCGCCATGACACTTCTTGCATGCCAACACCCACGCATCTCTTGCACAACGACAATGCCCACAAGAAGTCGCTGAAGGAGCGCGCCGAACTCGATGGACACTGGCCATGTGACGTCACTTCCTGATCCAGAAACCGCCTATTATATCTACTCTCCAAGTCGATTAAAAAGATCTTGAAATAGCTTTCGATTTGGTTGCCTTTTATTTGAATATAACTCTAAATACCGACAATACATAAACGCAGACCACAACGCGCATTTCTTCATTTGAAAATAAATTATGTCTCGGCATTCTATCTCACTTTTATGTACATACAATTTAAATTGTAAGCTAAGATGTAATTTTAATTAGGTACGTATAATACAGAATGGAAAGTAGCATATAAATGACTGCAATAAGACAAGTGGAAAAGGTCAATTATTTGATTTTCGTCCGAAGCCTACTTCAGAAACTTTACCGTTAAATTAATAATAGTACTTAATTGTAATTTAATGCAACAGCATTGGATGTTTCAAAGACAAATATCTCCAAAACGGTACGAGATTGAGCCTTTCATAAAGTGTACCTTTTTTGTGTAAAAAAGTTGGAAAATAAGAATTTGATACCAAAGATGAGATACCTTAAAGTATAAAAAAGTTTTTACACATTCAATCTACCGCAGCTAGCGCCCTCTATGAACTATAATCAAAATATGAACAGATTTCAATTCCTCGACTTAAAGAACCCCAAACTTCAAAATTTTGTGTTGATATTTGCGTTTATTAAGAAATACATGAAAAAAATTAAAATAATATTTTAGTTTCTTTTTATGTATTTAACACCCTGTATCTCTTTAACTATCAACTTTTGAACTAAGGTAAGTTCGGCTAAATCACCCATGAAGTTTGGCCCGTTACCTCGGAACCACCCTGTATACAATCCTGAACCGTTTTAATATTCCAAGCGTACTATACATCCTTTATTCTCACCACCGATGTTATCTTAATGCCACACTGTCACAGCTATAATGAATGGAATATTTATCTTTCCATCAACGGAAGAGAAACCAATAATAAGAATAAAATTAAGTCGTAAAACAATTAAAATCATTAAACGAATGATTAAAGTAAGCTTATGATCGTTTTAGTGAAAGTAAAATATCCGCAATGGAAATAAAAATGCTAATTTTACAAACCCTAAGGTTCGATAAAATTTATTAAAGAAGGGGCAAGGAAAGTAAAAAGGTCGAAATCAATTTCACCAGAAAAGATGCTGAGGACTCTAGGAATGTCTTGGAATGAGGTCCATCGGACAGTTAAGGATTGTGCGTGGACAGATGGAATTTAAAGTAGAAAAGAATATTAATCTGCCCCAGGAAAAATTGAAATGCTAAATTAAAAAAAGTTGCCGCGAAAGCGGAGCAAAATGAAAAATGAAGACAGTTGCTACGAAAATTATAATTGCAGATCAATAGATACCTACTTTACAAGTAAAATGTTTAAATAATTCATTAATAAATCTTTGTTGGCGTTTTTTGAAAATAAATAGAGTAGGGTATCACTTTAATGTCGCAGGTTTTAGAGAAAGTCATTTTATTAATTTTAATAAAGATAGACCCGATAGAGCAAATAAAATATGAAGGTTTTTTTAAGAGGCCTATTTTTAAGTCTGCAAACGTCATAATTCATGGATTAAAAAATAATAATTGTCCTTAAAAAATAATTTCCAAATTTATAAACACCCCATATTTTAAAACGAGCATTATAATAGAAGGAAATAAGTTTTACGAAATTAACAGTAGTTCAATATTGAATCAAATAACTGTATTAATTATACTTGAATTAGTAAACATTAATTGGAAATTAATTTACAAGGATTCATTTAAACATGTACAGCTTCTCTATTATCGTCAGTATAAATCAGGATAAAATAAATTACCATTAAATGATTAACTGAATAATGTTTAGCTAATGAGAGATTCGAAACAATATTGTTGTACTAGCATTTTGTTATAGTTATTACATTACGTATAAGATGAGGTAAATCTCAATTAATGGAAAGATAATAATGGTGAATGGCAAATAATAGAAGAGTGTACATTCTGTGAATTCCCTCTTTTTATTACAATTATAAGAACATAAATCTAAGAGGTTATTTTACTCATAATTTTTGTGATCCACAGGGTGTTTCAATTAAAACTTCCCACCTGGAAAATATTGGAATTAAAAAAAAAAACAAAAAAAAACCTGGGGCACGTGGATTTTCTTTTCAATGGGGGACACATGATGGCGTAAGTTTAGGCGTCTTTGAGTCTCAGGAAACTTGCAAGTACTTCAGGCATTTCTGTACCTAGTTGCCGCCGAATCTTAAAAATTCATAAGTATCACCCATACAAAATTTATTTGCTATAAGAAATTAATGAAGATGATCTTGATCACCGCTTGTAGTTTTGTGAAGAAATGAGTGATTGTGCTCGAAAGAATCAAATTTTTTGTACCTAATCTGTTTTTTCGATGAATGTACGTTTCAACTGGATGGTCGAGTCAACCGCCATAATTGCCGCGGAGTGATAAAAATTCACGCATTTTTCATACGTAGCATCCGAGGAAATTGAATGTTTGGAGACCACCTTCGGAGACCACCTCATAGGGCCTTTCTTCCTACCGGAAAATCTGGATGGAAACATATATCTGAATCTAATAGAAACGAATATCTACCTGAACATAATACATTACTTTTGATAATTCCTAGTGTGAAAAGATAATTTACGGGCTTTATGCAATGCTTACAATAAACAATAGAGAATTGAACGCTAGGTTACCGATATTAGACAGTAAAAATACAAGGTATGCAAGATAAAATTCGAAAATAATCATTTGTCAACACTTTCCTGCACATTATCACTCAATAAGGAAGGTCAGATAGCATAGGGCCGGCACGGCCCACTATGTCTATGTAGCTTCATATAACTGTCGTCAAATAACTTCCGAAATGCTTCGAAATGTTCGTTCGGAAGGGGAGCAAAGATGTTATTACTGTATGGAAGCGGAGGGAAACTGTCGAGTTTTTTGATCTTTTGTGCCTAATTGTTGAGAATTGCGAGGTGATTCAGCAACCTGGGCTCGTCGTGAAGACGTTGTTTGGATTGGTTTCTTTGACCTGGGTCCGCGGTGGAGACAAAAGAAGTTCAAATTGAGCCTCCCTTTGGACGCCAGGTCGCGCTAATTTCTCAAACGACTGTGGTCTGTGGTGGATATGACCTACAGACCTGGCGTCTAGGACACGAGCTCGTGGGGGAGATCTCGGCGACGATGGTCGAGCCCCACGGCGCCGTGTCGGGTTAGACTTTCTAAATAGGGACCACTTAGGCGGTGATCGAATGTTCGGGGGAAATCATGAGAATGGACGGACGATGTACCAGAATTGCTTAGATGGAAAGAGCCGGCTACGTCACCTACGACATGGTCGGCTAATGGGTTTTCGCATGCTATGGCACCCGAACGAGATGCGCATTGTTCCCGTTGGGTACCATTTCGTAGAAATGCTGTGTGTACTGGATCGCCGGTGCCAACGGTTCCACGTTCCGGAACACCCGATATCGGAGGTAGGCCGACATAGGGGCCGGACCGCGAACCGTGGTCCGTTTAATGTGATTCCCCGGACCCTACCAGTTGGTACGTAGGTATAACCTCGTCCCGAGTATCTGTGGGTGACACTTCGTAGTAACTCTCGAGTGCTACTCGTCTCCGTGAGTGCGTCATGAGGGGTGGTCGAGGCGGTATCGATAACTCGCGTAGCAGCGGACCACAACGCGTACCTTCGGTACCTCAGACTCTTCACGCAACATCGATATAGCGTTGGGCAAGGAGGCCATTTCCTCGTTCACTCGGAGTGTCGGGAGATCTTTCGCCGGCAAACAGGCATGAGGGCAGTCCGTGTAACCGCTGGTCAAGGTCTCGTCCAGCTCAGTCTTGATCAAAGAATCACGATCTGATTTATTTATTGTACCTTCGAGGGCATCAATCCTCGTAGTACTGGATGTCGCGTCGCAGGGATACATCTTACCCCGTACGACAATGTCGGAGCAAGCTCTTTTGCTCCGAAAGTCTTGTAGATGCACTGACTCTACTTTAAATGTGGGTCTCTCGAGGGAACCTTGAGATGCAAGGACAACTTCTGCTAAATTTTGAGTACACCGCCGCAATGACGTGCGTACTATTGCTTTGAACCCGTAGGTCGCAAAGAAAATGCCTCGTAGGGGTATGACGAGGAAGTGACCGCCTAGAGGTTTGACGAGGAAAGTTGCCTCGGATTTGCGGATCTCGATAGAGTCTGAATTATAGGACTCATAGGAGCCTATGTGTGTACCGCTGTACCGAGGTGCGGATCTCTCGATGGAGCCGGCACAATCGGAGTCAGGGTCTTTGTCGGAGGTTCTCAGCCTCGGACGGTACGCAGGTCTCTAAAGGAGCCTGGAATGTATCGCTGTTTCGATGCAGGGGGCTATCGAACAGGATCTTCGCCTCAGGTTGGGCTACCTCGGGCGGTACGCAGGTCTCTGGAGAAGCCTGGTGTATCTCTGTGCGATGCAGGAGGCTATCGGACGGGGAAATTGGAAACAAAGTGGTATGTAGATGCACGGTACGAAGTAGTACCGTGGTTGGAGGGTTCGGCCGAGATTGCGCGAACACTTTCGGCGGCAGTTAGGAAGACGTGGAAACCTATTATGGCTTAGCTGGCCGTTAGTAGTCGCACGATTCGGCTCGAATTTGGATATGTTAACCACCTAGCGATGCTCTAGTGTGGTTTTGAGGTTCGACCGAGATCGAATGAGCGGAACGGCTAAAAACGCGGAAAACGTAAAATCCACGTTTCCCCGTATAACGGCGTTTTGGCTCATCCGATTCGGACGAAATTAAGGGGATAATGCCAGCGATTTGAGGAGTGCTGCTTTAAATTATTTTGGCACCGATCGCTTAACAATTTTTCGAGGTATTGACGATAGAGTCCTTGGACCAAATCGAAAGGTTAGTAAAAATTTAGATGGTTGTTTCCAAATATCGCCCTGAAGCGCGCCGGGGTTCGTCTGCAGGTTGCGAGAGTCGCTGCAGTTGGATACTGAGCGCCGGGATGGCAGACTCAGGCGAGATCGGCCGCGATGTGGGAATATTGGAAACATCGGTGAAATTGGTCTAGACTTCGGAGGCGCTATCGCCGGGAGGATCGATGTCATGTTATGGGTCGACGTCCGCTAAGATGCAGGGTCGCGGAAATCGCTCTCAGACGGTATCGAGTTCGATGTCTGAACTGATACCGTGAAGGCTTTTTTGATTTGCCCGGCCGACGGCGATTAGTTTTGCAACCGTGACGGGTTTGGATTGGAAAGGTAGGCGAATTTGATTGTCGCTTCCTTCTCAATTCAACGGTCTCGGGCATATCCGTAGGTACAAGACGACTTCTAGGAATATACTGAGTGTTCTGAAATCCTGAAACTCGCTCGAAGGGTGGAATACGACAAAACCAATTTGAACATTCAATAATTTCATTCATTGATATTTTGTACTATTTTTTAAATGATGATTTTATTGTCATATCTAAACCAAAATTTAAAAAGTGTAAAATTTGAAAAAGCTTTAAATAAGTTGTCACTCAATATAGGGTGCCATTTAAAGTTTAACGGTATTTTACGCCCCTGCCTATGGGGTAGCTTCCAAGATACCAATACTTACGCCATCACGTGTCCCTTGAAAAGGAAATCGTTTGTTTTTTAATTACGATATTTTCCAGGTGGGAAGTTTTAATTGAAGGGATAATAGAGGACTTGAGAATTTAAACTGGCCCAGTTGTGTTAAGTACAGGTAGAAATTTCAAGGTCGCAGTCTCACAAAATCTTTTTGTCACTGTTCTGCTATTCAGTTTTCTTCGGGATTATGACTCGCATACAAACGTCAGGATATAATTATTTAATCATATTCGCGGTCTCCGTACATAATACCATATCCGCTAATTCTTGATTTGAATAACGCGCTTTGAAATGAGACAACTGAAATTAATCTACATTTAACTAGAACAACCATGACACGTTCGCGCCCACGTAAAAAACTTTATTGAACTTGACGTAGTTATAGCATTGTAAACAGTTTAACCACATATCTAAACCATATGCGACATTCCTTTGATAAGACACATATGCCGCCGTTGACCTTGTCCATTTAAACTGGATGCTAAACGTTGCCAGATTGGACAATAAAAATTGATATCTGAAGAAAGTGTTGCCAATTCGAAATATTGAATGAACATGAACATAAAATGCTTACACCTACATTTATCACAATATTCACTTAATTGATAAAGTGTCTGTCTAACCGGGATGATAAATTAGATAACTAATATATTAAAATAAAATTGCTAAGTGTTCATTAATTTTTTGTTGAAATAAAATACCTAATAACAAATTATACACATGTTTAATTTTACATTTTTTATATTAGGAGTTTTACTAACATTTTTATTAATAGATTTTATGTGGTAGTAAATTCGCAGAATTACAAGTTACTTTATTAAATAGTCCAAAGAAAAATTTGGACAGGGATGTTGAACTGGAGGTACATCTTTACAAAAATTATAAATGGTGTTTCCTGGGTAGTTACAAATACAATTAGCAATCAAATTTGTTATCTAACTGAATAATGAATATAGAAAATATGTCATTTTAACTTCCAAAAGGTATTACACTAGTTATGTAAATTTGAAATCGTTTTATCCATGCATTATTAATTCTGGGTGTCCACATTTTTCTATCGACATCTAAAAGAACAATTTATATTATAAAAATTTAATATTTAAACAATTTTTATAAGCAATTTAAGATTACCTATATAAAAAGTAATAATCATACAATTGTTCTTCTTTAGGAAACCGAAAAAATGTATATTTTTATTTTCTTTCTTGCATTTCCGATACTGATTTAGACATTCTTTGTAACTGCAAATAATTGTTAATAAAAACGCCAAAGTTTTAAAAATAAATAACTATAAATCCACTGTAAACCACTTTTTAAAACACTTCAATACAGCTAACGGCAACAATGTTTACAAAATGCCCAAAATGGCTATTATATGATTTATACGTAACGTCACTAACATAAACCACACGGAGATAAAACATGTACGGAAGTATTCGGGCTTCATCGGTAATGTATTTAATTCGCAGATAAAAACCGTTCATACGTAGCATCATTTTATGGGCAAAATAATCAAACATTCTATTTTACTCTACAAAATTTATATATCCTTAAAGTTTTGTATTTCATATTTATTCTGTTTAATGCCGAAATAATAGTAAATCTGAAAATATCATCTTACGTTGTCACACAGCTGTTCTGTTGGGAAATACGCAAGCGTTCAGTCCCTTTAACTTGGATGTATCTTCATTCGTGTTGCACAAAGTAGCTCTATCTCTCTAAGTGTCGCATATGGGTTAGATATGTGGTTTAACAGTTAATTAAGTGTGGCGATGCAAGGTCGGCCTAAGTTTCGTGTAATAATTCTTAATTAATTTTCTCGAATACATGACACTTTAAAGCACTTGGAGTCCTCTTTTATGTAAAGCACTTATTTCAGAAACATTATGTATTTTGAAACTCATCTACATCGCCTACAAGCATAATTAAACGATTTTATCTTAAAAATACAATCTATGGTTATTATAAACTAATTGACGCTACGATCTATGGCGTCATGTTTTGATCTCGTTGTTGAGTTATGAGGAATCAACTCTGTTGAAAATGACATGCTCGTAAAGGGACAAAGAACTAAACCTGTCTATGTATCACCTGATTTAAAAAACTTTTGGCGAGGTTCCATATGTTAGGATATGTGGAAGTTTTTATTGAGGTTAAATAATATAAATACTGGCAAATACGAAAGCTGGAGCAATATTTTACTATATATAAGATCTGGACTTGCTGTCGTTCTACTTTAGCAGCATTTCCTATTTCTTTTGATATCAGAAGTGGGATCAGATATATTCATGTCTAGCTTTATTACCAAGCGATAAATGTGGACTATCTTTCTGAAGAAAAAATCTGGAGTATACAGTGATTATTGTACTTAAAGTTCTGTAGAAATTCGCACATAATTAAAAAATATCGTTTTTAATAACGTATGCATGTTTATAATAGTTGAGGAATTAGAGCAATATAATTTTTTTATAAGAGATACTTTATATGCAAAATCTAATGGAAAATTTAAAAAAATCAATACATAGCCTTAGAAGTGCATACATAAAATATTTAAAAAAGATCCTTTGCAAAAGAGATTATTTGGTACAGGTTTCATAATAAAGAAAAGTCTAAAATCTTTACTAACATAATTTAAACTAATTTCGAATAGGGTATTCATATTAAGATAGAAAGGAATATATAAAAAATATGTTGATGATAAACTTTGCAAGGAAGAAATATGATTATTCAGGAATTTGGCGGTTAGCAGATGATAAGACCATAAATCAAATGGATTGCATAGTGATAGAAGAACCAGAGTAATATACCTTAAGAACATAGAAAAGGTTCTGTTACTGGTCATTTCATGGTAGGAGCAAAACTAACCCAATTATTACCAGATATTAGAAATTAGACTAGGAAAAGAAAAAGAAATAATGCAGCCATTACATTAAGAAGTACTGAAGAAAAATGGAATATGAGCATATAATAAATATGGAATAGAAAATATCAATGACTTCCAAAACCTGTAATAAAATAAGAAAGAGCAAAATATCGCCACGGTAGTGCAGTCGGTCGAGAGTGCGGTGGCAAGCATTTCTCGGCTAGGCTTCCTACTCTGGTCCGGGTTCGATCCCCGGTGTCGGCACTGGCAATGTCGATGGATAATGGGTGTTGTCCGCGTTTTTTCAAGTGTAGCCCCCTTCCGCACAAGCCTTTGGCTTTTGGATTTGGGGGTTGTCTCATTTCTGTGGTGTGTTTTATGTTATGTTTTATGTTTAAATATAATGGTTTAAGAAATATAAAACACTGTTTGAAGGTAGAAGAAAAATTAGAGTAAGAACGTCACAAGAAGGGACAGAGGAAGTAAAGAACAAATATGACTAGTAAAGAAGAAATACTATGTTGGCAATAAGAAAGAAAACGAGAATTCTGTGAAAATGGATTAGACCACACAGAAGAATGTTATAGAAGTAACTAGAGATAAAGATGGAAAGGAAAAAATAATGGATAGATCGAAAGAATATTTTGATATATTGAATAGAGAGGATGACATGGAAAAGAGGAACGAAGAACACTGAATCTGGTAGTACTGATTTCCAGCGAAGAGGATATTAAAGAAATAATTTCAAAATTGAAAAATGACAAGAGTTCAGGGAGTGATAATATAACAGCGGAATTATTTAAATATGGAGGACAAAGGCTTAATAACCAACTACATACAACGAACTAGTACAATAACTTTGGGAACTTTGTAGATGTTATAGTCTGTCCAATACATAAAAAGGGAGATAAAGATGAGTGTCAGAACTATAGGGCTTTGTTAAATGTAGCCCATAAAATATTGGCAATCTATATAAAAGATAAACTGGCACAGGAAGTAGAAGGTAAACTTAGGGAATATTAGATTAGAACTAAAAGAAGTGATCAGGAAGGAACAGTCACAAAACTTATATATTAAAGACAGAAAAGCTAATGGAATTTACAGACGAAAAATATCAGAAGGGTACGTTTCTAAATGTAGAAACTCATACAAGCAAAATATACCAGTTCGAGAAAGTGAAACAATTTACATATTTGGGAATAATGGAAATAGAAGGTAGAATAATGCCAGATAATAGCAGCTCTACAGAGAATATTGAAAAAGAGAAAAATAAAACAAAGATCAGGTTGTATAAAACCATTATACGACTAGAAGTTATGTATATGTGACACATGGATGCTAAACAAATTGTAACGTATGAAACAGGAACCGTAGGAGAAAAAAAGATATATTTCCATTAACGAACATTGTACCGATTTTAAAAGGTTTACATTTTTAATTTAATTCTTTTACTCTTGATGAAGCTATGAAATAATGACGAAATATTGAGGTAATAAAGAGTTTATAAAGTGGTTTGGGCCATAGAGCGGACTAGTGTATTCTATGAAACTTTGACCCGCTGGATCTGAATCTAAAGTCAGAATTTCTGCATCAGTTCGTATTTTGACCTTAACATCAAGACATTTCTCTAGGAAGCGGTTTTCGAGATTTTAAATAGTTTCTCATTGGAGAAACATAGGAATGCATCATCTAATTTCACCATAACCGCATAACCTTACAATATATACACCTTCACACATTACGGGGGTTATTGTGCAATTATAATGTTTTTCCGATCACTGACTATTGAAACTGTTTGAATTATCGAAAAGGGCTTTCTAGAGACGTGTCTTGAAGGGTCAAAATATGAACTAGTTGTAGAATACTGAGTTTACATTCGGATTTAGTGGCTCAAAGTACTATGGAAAGCACTGGTCTAATCCACGGTCCAACCTATTTTTTTTATTTCGTGGGCTGTGTTATTTGCAATTGGGATTTCATATTTGCTGTTCCCAAGATGTTGCTCAAAAATTATCTTAAAATCTTAATTTTGCATTTTATTTGGAGTTTTTTTTTATTTGTTAGTATGTTCGTTTCAATTTTTTCTTGAACTAAAATATTTCGTCTCCTTTAGTTTGGCAGAACTGTAATAGTACACTGTACACTGAGTGAAACTTAGTGCCTTAATTTGTTATTATATCATAAATTCATGTTTAATGAAATTGATTTAGTTGAATCGGGCCTTCAGCGTTGTTTATCCGTTAAACAATTCTCTTCCGGGTATTACTCCGGTTGAGAAAAACGCACGTCTATATTAGAATCCGGGATTTATCTAGAAATCCTATATACACTTTATCAAGAATGAACGTGAGAGATGAGTTGTTTGATTGGAGTAGGCTTCTAAATCTCTAGGGAGCTAAGATCGATTAAATTTGTGATACACTTTTGAATTCCTACGCTCTCCTTTCGGTAATTAAGACTTCTCTTAATAACCTTTTGAAAGCTCATTAAGTATCTATAAAAATAATATTCACTCTCTATATTACACAGTTTAACAGTCAGAGAAATATGGGCCAGAAATATTCTATTTTTTTTAATTGGTAGGGTCGTGCCACTGTGACTTGGATAATTTGCATATGTACAATTCGTAGTTCAATGTTTCGATTGAAATTCTGTGAAAGCTGTGTTTTTCTTCTGTTTGGTTTAATAAGTAGTATCTGTTTTTCAAATAAAAAATATTTTATTATCAAAACTCAATGCATTGAAGCAAAGTTTTGTTTGATTTATCGAAAATAAAGATAAATTTATTCAGTATTTTTTCGTCTTGTCAGAAGTGACAGAATCTTACATAGTTTCAGTGTCAAAAATTGGTTTTTATAAGAGCTTTGGAATAAATTTTTTATGTATATGGTTTCAGTTAAGAGTGGAAATCGATCGTATTCCTGGTTGCTTATTTTTTATTAAAAACAGTACAAATCGGGCTTATTTTTGTTCCAATATTACTCCAGATGAATTACATTTTGAACATGAAAAAATTATTAGTATAGACATTTTATTGCACTTTATGACAGATATGTAGAATGATAATATCACAAAAGTAAATCGGAATAAGTGACGGTAAGTTGGCAAATTGCAAAAAGTGGCAAATTTACGAGTTTTTTCACTTTTTTACTGCCCATGAAAATCTAGACGACCCAGAGGAAAATTAGCCATTTTATGTTGTATAACCTACAATTTAAGGTATCTAAAGTCATATTTCACCACTTTGTTAACTATAAAATAGGTAAAGGTTAAACGCGGAAAAATGAGTTTTCTAAAATTGCGCAATATTATTGTAAAAAGCGATGGATGTTGATGAAATTTATGGGAAAAACGTCAACCCAAAGACGGGCAAAAACCAATTCGGTTGACAGTGAAAGAATCGTATCGAAAAAGAAAAATTCCAAAAAGTTGAAAATAAGTTGAAAATAAGTTGCCCTCTTTACAACTAACAAAGTAGGACATGCAGAACACCGTTATAAATTGTCCCAGGGTCGGTCAGGCAAAAGCCGCTCGGGAATTCTCACTTTTTGATTTAAATAGAGCTTATTTTTACGGTAATTAAAAAAAGAGAAAAATTAATTAGAACTATTGGATGTATCGGACCGGGATTTTAGAGACAATTAAAGGGTTAAACTTTCATTTTTAGAAAGTTTTACATTAGTAGTTCATGTAATCATGCGCTAGCAACGGTAAAAGTTAACGTTAACGGCCTGCATGCGGGAGAAGGAATGAAAAATGATTCTAGGTATCTTAAATTGTAGGTAATTTAATTGCTTTAATTGCCTACAACATAAAATAACTAATATTTCGATAGGTCGTCTAGATTTTCGTGGAAAAGTAAAAAAGTGAACACTTCTTTCGAGTTACTTTTTTGATATTATCATTCTACACACCCTTCTCCAACGTAAAATGCAATAAAATGTCTACTAATAATTTTTTAAAGTTTTCAGGATGTATGATCTAATTCGCCTGAAGTATATTATCTTTTTAAAACACTGGAAAAAGTGTTAAGATTTTACACAGTAGGTATTCAAGAAAAGATAGACAAAGATAACAAAGTGAAAATACAATGTAGCACCTAAATATTTAATGAGTACTTAATGTATAAGTATGAATATTTTTAATTTTTAAAAATATTATATCTTCACAGAATCAGTAAAGTTAATTTATACTTTGCTGTCCTCTAATAAATATACTGATTAAACTTTCGTTCATGTTTTGTCGAAAATTTCTTCATTAAATAGGATTATTAATAAATATTCATTCGTAACTTGCTGACCTTGACCTTTAGTTCTGTTGATCTGAATTAAATGTCGCAACAGAAAAATTTAATCTGTGAATGAACGGTTAACCTATTTTTCACAAACAGTTGGTTACATGTTATGGTTAACTATGGTATAGTCTTTCCGAAGTCAGTTGAACATGTAAAAAACACCTGGAAATAAAATTTAATGACTCATAGGTGTCCCTAAAAAAGTTTTCTGCTAAAGGTAAAAAATTATAATAATTTGTATACAATGTGTAGAAAATTTCTATTATATGTTCATTTGGCGAACAACATATTTTAATTATTTTAGTGGGATAAAGATTAATAAATAAAAGGACACTATATTTTAAATCATTGTCAACGTTTCGGTGTTATTTTACACCATCCTCAGGGCTCTAAAATACAAACAATGTTTTTAATAAAATTCGTTAAGGTATTAAAATAATTTAAAAAAAATACATTTACAATAATTCTAAAAAATTGTTCCTGTCACATATACCATAAAACCCGAAAAAGAAAAATTTTAAAACAGTTCTAAAAATAATATAGGTATTACTCACTCACCGAAATTTGAAGTGTCTTTTGTCCAATTTAACAGTTTTAAATATTACGAAGAAGGTATCTAGATACTTTTTTCTTTCACAGTAAAAATTATATAATATATATAAGGTTTTTTCAGTTTCCACAAGGTATTCTATAAACTACATTAGATTTAAATTGGAAGGGAGTCTTAGTTTTTAATTTACTATAAAATCTACTGCCAGTAGTATTTTCATTCTTAAAAGCTATCTTTTGGTTATTTTCTGAGACCAATATCCTACATAGCTTTTCTGAAAGTTTAGGTATATAGGGTATTTTATAATATTGTTGTTGATAGTATTGGCAGTAAAATAGCACCGAAACGTTGGCAATGATTTAAAATATAGTGTTCTTTTATTTATTGATCTTTATCCCACTAAAACCTTGACTTGGATAACAAGATCGCTAAACAGTGGAAACGTAATTAATTATTATTATTTATGTCCTCAAACAATTTTATTATATTGATGGTAAATTTCCTTTTGTTCCGTTTCAAAAGGTTTCCAAAATGCCATGTTGTAATAATATTATTTCTCCCTTTCGCAATTGTAATATCAATGATTAATAGAAGGTGCCTATAACAAATTAAAATTACCTGAACCACACCAAATTCCGCATTGCTACCCTAGACTGCTGGGCAATTTGTCAACCACTTGTCAACAGCTGAGATTTATTGCCCAGTGGCCCAATGCAGCTGTATTTGTATTTCGTTTGCCCGCGCTCGCATTCTTCAACTGGACGTATACATTTCTACCACCTCCACGTTTATTTCGACCAGACCTGTATATGGGTATGGCTAAATGAATATGGGAACAAGTTTTTCGAATATTTCAATGACGAGTTGCTGCGTGAGCGACCGAACCTGGTACATATTGTCACCTTCTTGGTTCTTCGATTGATATCGGAAGGACTATACACCAAACTTGGTTCTTGATGGGTGCATGATAATTTTATTTTAAAAGATGTTATTTAAAACGCATAAAAGTAAAATAAAAGTTAACAATGCAAATATATTTAAAATTGTATTAATACTATCTTTATTATTTTATTAAAACTACAGTATTTTTGCTGTTGATATAAGTTATTCTGATTGAATTACAATTGTTTCATTCGGGGTGTTCCTTCTATCAAAAATTTCACGTAATTTACGCACAGTCTTAGCTACACACTCTTTGCATTTAATGAATTTTCACAACCTTCACTCGCTCATCCGTCGTATAGCGCTTCATTTTGTCTAACCGCAACGTGTTTACTACAACGCTATAATGCTACACAATGCTACCAACTCTTCGGAATGAAAATGGCGTATAATTCAAATTCTGCGTTAACTTTGGGGCACCCTTTATATTACGAATATTTAACAATGAGATTAATATTTTTCTATTTGAACTGAATTTGAACAACCAAATTACCTAGCAAATATTTGAAATACCTACGTGAAATACAAGATTCTTAATATACTTCCATTTCTAATAGGTACATAAAAATTCAAATTAGTTCAAATTAGGTATAAAGCTTTTATTACCTTTTCTCTTTCCCGTACCATGCCCTGACCCTCTTTCACAAAGCTATAAAGTTTTTTGTGCATCTGTTTGTAGAGATTAAACCGTCGAAGTGTGGTACTCATCTTAAATTATAACCTAACTTATATAAATCGTTTTTTCTAAAATGTTATGCATTCTTTAGATTGCAAACTCCCCCCACCCCCCGCAATAAAGATGAAGTTAAATTCTATGAAATTCGGAACAAAAAACTGCTACTGAATACTGAAGGGGTTTATTTCTGAGACGAAGACTATTAAGTCTATAAGAAAAAAGGATTTATAAAATTAAATAAAATATAACATCCTTATTTTCAAATGCTTTTTTATTATTTTTAAGCTTCTAAATTAAAGCTCTCATCATGAACCAGCTAACTATTTAATTGAAGGTAATTAAAATATATATGAATAGATATTTTAATCAACATCGAGTAATGTACTATTTTGATACAGCAACATACTACCTATTTTACTCCCCATTATTTAGATTATTTGTTACACGGAAAACCTTTTTTGGATTGTCCTGAAGAAGGCTTAAATATAGCCGAAACGTCGACTAACCAATAAACTGTTTTTTTTTTAAAAACTGACCCCATTCCCAAACAAATTACCTTCAATTTAATCACTGGGTCATGAAAATACTCTATAACTATTTAATATTTATATAAAATTTGTTTTTATTTTACATTGTAATAGACAATGAATATCTACTTAGTAAAAAAAATTAAAAATGCTCAAAGCTCAAGAAGAAACAATTACGTCGCAATTTATGCATCGATATTCTATAAGTACCTACCACCCACCTAATACAAGGTACATAAAATAAACTCTTGTTTTATCGCATTCTTAACGCTTCTGCTCCTAGCACGGTATAATGCTTCGTATAGCGACGTCTACACGAATATTTGAAAGAAAGGAATAAAAGAGTTTTGAGTTTCATATTTATACAGAGGCTTCCCTTGAGCTTTATTAATATTTTATTTTTTCAAATTCCGTACTGAAAACTTAATTTATTTAACCTTTATTTTTAGTAATATTCATACCCCGCTGCAAGCAAACTAGTGTACCTTAAACAATGGCGTGCTTTAGTCGCAGCGCGTGCACAATTGGGAACTGGGGTGTGCATGATTGTCAAATTTTATATTTATTTATGTAGTTTTTATTTATATTGGCCAACAGATTACTACAATTACAGGATAATATTACTACACTAGAGTATAAAAATAACAATGATAGACTATACATAGATATATAGACTACACAAGACATAATTATATGCACATACAGGAATATAACATCAGGTTACAATGCAAAGAACAGAAGCAATTAATATACTATAGATGAAAACACTTACGGCTACTGCAAATCTACCAAATCTATCAATACGACATTTAGCCCATCGAAATTTATCACATGTACATACCAGAAATCATATTAAAGTTATGCAACATATTATAAAAAGGTGATTATCAATAAATCTGAATTAGCATGCGGCAAGTGAAAAATAGAGAGTTGGCGAGTTGTAACAGGTGTAAATTGATACAATAATTTTTGCAACAAATCTGAATCAATTCCATTGTGTGTCAGCAAATAGAGGAATTTCAGATTTTGCTGCATTATAGGAAGTTTAAGAGAGTGTATGTTAAATTCATTTCTAAGCAGCTGGAGATCATATCCCCTGACAAGAAGAAAATGAAGAAATTGAAAAAAATTCCTTTGTACTCTGTTCAGGTTTAAGTTGTGTACCTTGTAAATAGGTGACCATAATATACTACAATATTCCTGCCTAGATCTAATATACGAGAAATAAAGTGTTTTAAGGGCTTTATCATTATTGAAGGTATTACAGTTCCTGATGATATATTCAAGCTAATTTACTTGGTGACGATTGTATATTTTCAATTTGAGCTGCAAATATCTTCTTATCGAAGATGACGATGAAGTCATTAATGATTTAACATCGCCGTAAAATGCTTGAATTAAACGTATAACAAAAAGCCACAAATGCTTGTTTCCTCGTATAGGTCATAACCTTACACTTTGATACACTTGTACTGAGAATGTTAAATTGATACCAATGTTCAATTCTATTCAACTGATTCTGGTTGTTAATGCCAACGACCTCAGAAAGGATAGACAGTGCATTGTCTTGGTTTGTTTTGTTCTACTGTAAATATTTTGAGAACTCAGCCTCCTATTGGCTAAATACATGTGGTAAGGTGCGCGCGCAGTACAATGGGAAAATATTGTGTTATATGTAGATTTCGCTTTAAAAGTGGAGGCAATCGATCTTTTCACAAGTAGGTAGATTTACCATGGGCGTAACAGATAACAGAAGCTAGTTTAAAACAAAATTTGAAATAGAAAATTTTCAGTGCAATAATATTGAAAATATAAAATATTTTTTTAAAACGTGAATTGTGTGTTACGGTTAAATAAAAAGTAACATGAATTGCAAAGGCAACATTATTTAAAAGGAAATATACCTAGGTAATTTGATTTTAGGATTCCTTCGAATGTTGAACGCCGAGACGTTTGGTTCTCTCGCATTTTGAGATGTATAGGAAAGGAAAATATTCCTAAAGATAGTGTTGTATGTTCAGATCACTTCACATCAAGTGATTTCTTAATAAGACCTGGTTGCCGAGTTTATCTTAAGGACACATCAGTTCCTGAGTTCCCAAGTTCGTTTAGTCAAAATACAGGACCCCTATTAAAATTGTATAAACAATTTTTTGCACATAATTCGGGATCACTTTGTATCAATTGCCACCATAACATATTAGATCCAATAAATCTGTTTTAAGAAATTAAAGAACTTAAAAATATGTGTAATGACCCCATTTACTATTTCTCTTTCATTTATCACTTAATTGTCCTACTTGATATGCATATTATTGTATACAAGTATAGTATAGCTACCATACTATATGTAACTGTAACTTTGTGATTCCTATTTCAACTGGTAAAAACTTTTATTAATTAGTATTATTTAACATATTGATGTATATTGTTACTGAGAAAATAAAGATTGTTGTAACTAGTATTACTTTTTTTTCGGCAGTAAGTGCCGTTATGGAGTAATACGAACATGGTTCTATTCATTTAAAAAGGAAGTCATTAATATTATTTTAAAATCAAATTAGGTGTGAAATCGGTAAGTATATATAAATTAGACAAATATTAAAATGCATCACCCTTTTTAACACATACGCCACTGGTTAAGAGTTCCCTAGTAAACAAAAAACTATCTTCATCCTTGTTTAATAGCAGGATGTCTCAAGTTGTGGAAAATCAAAACAATTCCTTTGCAATGTATAGGGAATTACTTGTCTAGTCATTCTGAGGTCTTTGGTTAATGCAGTCAGATACGGTGCCAATTTTAGAAAAAAATTTAAGATAATCAGCAAACATCAAATAGTGACTCAACAATAGAACACCAGTCATTTATAAGGAACAAAAATAAAACTAGACCCAGATTAGAGCCCTGCGGTACTCCCGACACTGATAAAAAATCAGTAGATCTATACAATATTGTAAGCAACATATTGATTTAAAGGAAATGTTACTAAAAAGTAAATTTCCACCTCCCTTTGTTGAATGGATGTTCGCTACGAGCCCTATCATCCCACAAAAAACGAAAGGATAATTCTTTTAAATAAGATAAACTATGAAACAGTACTTAACCTAGTAAAATACTCAAGCAGTAATCAATAATGAAATACACATAAATAATCTGTTTACTCAATTGATTAGGAACCGTTTCTACTACAGCAGAAGTAAACAACACAAATGATGCTCAGTGTAGAGACGAGTATAGTGTCGCGGAATGTCTCTAGTTTCATTTTCATTCGGCAACATAGCCCAACGTTGGGCGCCATGTCGCGGAATGTTATTGGTCTTTTCCAGGATTAAGTCCCTCGGTTGGTTGCCTGGTTGGGCTACGAGGTAGGTCGGTTGCCTATCACCGGTGGTAGTCCCACGTTGGGCGCCACGACGCGGATGCGCCTCGTCCTGGGTTTTATTCCCTCGTCTCTCGTCGGCGGTCTCAGGGAGGCTTTGGCATAGGACGTGCTCATCGTCCGGTGATACGGAGTAGGGGTGCTCGATGTCTGGTCCTGGTGGCACGACGGTAGAAATTTGGAAAGGTCGGTGAATTTATCGGAAAGATCGACGATTTTTGTAATTCTGGGTGTCTTCAGGCGCTGTGTTGAACGACTTTTGACATGGTTGAAGACCGTTCGTAGTGTCTGGGGAACTTCGAGCAAAATTTCGAAACATCCGTAAGTTTTGGAAAATTCGTCCAACATTCTTTTACGGCTTGCAGAACTGCTTAGGGGTGTTGTAGTCTGCCTTAGATATATTCCCATTAGTCCGGAAGCCCATGACATTTTGGGGGTTGTCATTTTACCAAGGCTGATTTTCAGACATATGTGAGGTCTTATATGGTAGAAACCAAACGATCTTCAGCTGCCGCTTTTCGGGTGGAGGTGGGAGATGCGTTGAACAGGTACAAAAATTATATTAAAAAAAATTTAGTAGGTAGGTACCAAACGTGAAATCTATTTTAATGATATAGTATAGAACGTGTAATTTATAAAAATGTGAGCACGCGTCGGGGGCGTCAGTCTTCAGCCGAGGTCATTAACTTTTATTCAGGCAGGAAGCGGGAAGTAAAAATTTTTTGCAAAAATGAAATTGTACAGATATGTCCAGTGTTACTCAGTAAAAAATGTATGATTTTATTAAATGAGCGACAAGACGGATAATGCGGATAAATGTTGCACACAAAATGTTTTTGGCGATTTCACTTACAGAAGTTTATTTACAATATCGTTTCTTTAGTTCTTATTATGAGAACCTACTAATGATGCTTAAAATATTTAAAAATATGTAGTATAGGTATAGTTTCAGATATAACAGTCGAATAATATAAACTCCCAAAGTAACGAAAGTCGCTCTAGTTCTATAAATATTAACTATAACTTCACCATTTCTTTGTACGATCAAAGAAAAAACGTTGTAAAGCACATGTGTAATGTCTCTTTATTTCGAAAATAAAGTATTCTGTAACTGAAGGGTACACACAGTATCCTTATAATGAATTAAATAACAGTCATTCTAATACCTTCTAAATTACAAACCAAAAATACGATCCATTCTATCACATTCCCAGTAGTGTCAGGGGCTTCATATAACCAATTATCTAAAAATGTATTTACATTTCGACACACCGTCCAAAACAAACACTGCAAGCGAGCGAGCCAGTATTTTAGCAATGGAGTTATTGATATGGAAACTGCGCCGATGTTTCCAGATAGCTGGAAGATATTTTCTGTGAATCTTTCCCACATATTGATTGATCTTGAACGACACAGGGTTACGGCGGAGATATTTATATGTCCCGCAGCTAGAATACCAACGTTCTACGCCTTCCGTATAACTTTTAGCCAGTTTCGCTGTGCCGTTGTCGCAGATGTAGTTTACATTGTCGTTAATGAACGGAAGATGTAACGTAATAGACCATATATTATATGGCGTAAATTTTGTGCGTAACCCAAAGAGAACATGATGGTTTAAAAACAGTTGCAATCACGTAGTTTCAGTTGATATAACGTTAAAGGACCAAAATGTTACGTTTTAAATTACATTAAAGCGTTTTATTTAAATATGTTGGAGCAAACATGTACAGTGTTTTAATTGTGGGCAAGGACATCACTCTTATTTTTTAAAAATATTTAGTAAATTTAATAATATATGATAAAAAATACAACAATAAATACAAAATAAATAGAGTTCAAAGCGCACATTAAATGTTGAGTTGAAATTTTGAATAGAATTTATTGTATACAGGGTGTGGCGTGTATAATTTATAAAAATTAAACTACAGCTTCCTGATGATATTTGTTATAGAAAACTCTTATACGCAAAAGTTCTATCTTCGCGTTTTTTTTTTGTAAATTAAAGTTCATTTATTCAACGAAAATGAAGGTCGACCCTGTGTTATCTATTAAAAACTTTGGAAATGTTTTTATACGATCCGAGATACAACTTTATAATTTAAGTCGGTATGATGTAATACTAGTAATACTAAAAGAAGGTTAGGTTACATTGTCAAAAAATGTGTGCAGTCAACTGATTTTGTATTTGTATTGAATTCATTATTCACTTAATTATTAAATATTAAGCATCGTCCATCGACCCATCAGTGTTAAAATGTGAAAGATTCCAGACAAAAGTTTTTATTTTGTAATTCCACGATAGCGACAGTGTAATTTTTATAAAGAAGTAAAAAATAAAAATAACGTGTCTATTACATTAAAAACGAGATTCTTATTTCTTACTTTGCTTAATTTTTTAGTCTGTGCACAAACTAGTTTTACAATGAACCGAGAGAAAATGCATTTACTATTTCCGAACGTGTCGATTTGGTGTTAGTGTATGGTGCAGCCGGAGAAAATGGGCTCACGGCGCCCGCCCCCCTAAATGGGGCCTCAAAAAATTCATTTTTTTTAATATTTCCGAAATGGATTGATGGAAAATTATGAATTTTGACAGCATGGACACTCATTAAAAGTTGAAATAGATCATCATAAAATTTCTCCAAAATTTTGATCAAAGGCGTCTCAATTGGGGGGTTGTCGGCTAATATTTGCCCCAATTTGTTTGCTTGTCAAAATTTTCAAATTCAGAGGCCATATAATACACCTTCATTTCCTCTACAAAAAAGGTACTCTTTATTTCTTTCGATAAAATGCTCTATTTCCAAGATAAACGGATTTAAGTGCTTAGAAAAGCATATGTTGGAAAGTGTTATAACATATTTAAACCGATTTTTCTCGAAAACGGATTACTTTTTCTATATAAAACAATATCACTATTTTTAATAGAAAACTCAGATCTATCAAATTTTACTGTTTAAATTTGAAAATAGTAACATGTAAAAAAAAATTACTCGAGCTCTCCCCCCCCCCCCCCCCTCGCTTAGGACGCCTGTAACAAACTTTTCTAAGAACTCTTCACGTTGTTTAGTACAAGGCATAATAATATGATGACAAATCAAAATTCATAATAGTACATGTACCCATTTTAGCTAGCCAAGAAAATGTTTTTGAATTTTATCAATGTATGTAATGAAATCTGAATTTGAAAATATCGACAAGCAAAAAAATTGGGGCAAATTTTAGCCAATGACCCCCCAATTGAGACGCCCCTGTCTAAAATTTTGAAAAATTTTATAATGAACTATTTCGACATTTAATGAGCGCTCACGTTGTCAAAATTCATAATTTTTCTTCAACCCATTTCGGAAATATTAAAAAAAACGAATTTTTTTGGGGCCCCATTTAGGGGGGCGTAGCATTTCTCGACCCATGTTTATATGAAAAAATATTCTTATTTTTGGCAATAGAATCAAGTGGTAAATTATTGGACACTAATTATGAGACGCCCTGTATAGAAGATTCCAAAGAAAATTATTATTATTATTAAGAACTTTTAAGAGCTGAAGCAAATGCTCTAATATAAAAAAAATACTTAGGGTTGATAAGAAAAATACAATAAAAAGAGAAAAATAAGAAACAAAAATTAATGCCACGAATTCAAACAGTAAAAAAAATAAAATAAAATATGCATGCATATTCTAGAAAAATATTATCCTGTTTGGGGATTAAGGTGGCCATCGAGTCTATTCTTAAAGGAATTAAGAGATGGTGCCGAAACCACATAATCTGGTAGGGAGTTCCACTGATCGAAAATTCTATTGGGTAAAAAATGATGTCTGTTGCGGGTGTGGAAATTTTCTTTCTTAAGTTTGAAGGAGTTACCTCTAAGACGAGAATCAGTGTTTAGTTGAAACATCGTTTCTGGACAGTATAATTCACTATGAAGTATTCTATAAGTTGTTATGAGGTCACCACGAGTACGTCGCACTTCCAATGATTGAAGACGGAGGCTCATAAGACGTTCTTCATATGTAAGATATTTAAAACCGACTGGGAGTTTTGTAGCACGCCTTTGAACACCTTCCAATCTTGCAATATCCTGCTTTAATAACGGAGACCAAATGGCTACGGCAAACTCTATCTGAGGGCGAATATAGGATTTATATAACTTGAGAAACATGTGATAGTGGGTCACAGAAAGGTTTTCTAATTATGAAAATTAATTGACTGCACTTTTTCACAACTTTTGTAACATGGGCACTCCAGGAAAGAGACTCTGTTATAACAACGCCGAGATCATTTTGATGTGTCACACTCGGTAGTTCGATTCCATTATTGTTACATGCTAGTCTAGGATTGGTTTTGGACATGTGTAGTATACAGCACTTTTCAGGATTAAGAGGCAACAACCATTCAGAACACCAATTCATAATCATATTAAGATCTTCTTGTAGAAGCGAAGAAAGTGAGGAAAACAAGTTAAGATCATCTGCATAAGATAACACTTGAGACCTGCAGTTATTGGTTAAGGTCTGACACGTATATTAGAAATAAAATTGGTCCAAGGACTGAACCCTGCGGCACACCGCTTAATACCTTCCGTTTTCGGAGTTCCAGTTTAAAAGTTTGCCACGTACACCGAAGTGGTTCAGTTTATTCAACAGACGGGAGTGCGGCACTTTATCAAAGGCTCGAGAAAAATTTAAGTATAGAACATCTAAGGGTTGTCGGTTGTCTGCACATATAGTCCAGGAATTAACAGCTTGCAGTAAATTCGACACAACCGAACGACTAGGGAGAAATCCATGTTGGTGTTGAGGTATGATATCATAGTTAAGTAAAAATTTGATGAGCTCTTCACAAATAATCCTCTCCATAACCTTACGTGGCACAGAAATAAGAAGAAAGTGGCCTCTAATATTTTTGGTAACGTTTCAGTCACAATCTTGGGAAATAAATTTACTTTCTAAAAATACAGCGCACTTATCGTCTGCTGGAATTAATTTAACAAACTGTTCAGAAGTTGTAATTAATGTTTACAAAATAAATAAATGTTGTTGAATTTTTTATAGTTAATAAGTAATAAGTAAAAGTGGTGACTAACTTTGTTGTTCTTTATTTTTTACTTTAAAATTTGTGTGTTATTATGAATTTTCAATATCAGTGAGTGTTATTATGAGGGCCATAATGGCATCCAAATGAGGGTCATAATGACACCGTCGTTGATTAAATTAATTAAAAGTATTATTTATTTCCATGTAAAAAATTTGCGTTAATTTCTTGGAAATATATCAATATCATTCTTCTGGTTACTCTAGTTAATACACAAAACAAAGATTTGGGATAATTTTAATAACTTAGTAAGTGGAATCGGAAGAACAAATGTAGTGTATTCGGATGTGACATAATCTCTGGGCAATTGAATTTGTTGTGAATTACTTTATTTAGGAATAATATTGATTGTTTTTTACGATGATTCATTAAAATACCATAAGCATAAAAATCCTCTAAACAGATAAATTTGAATTATTTTCCGTTAGAAGGATAACCACCATCTACTTTATTAGAAAGACGTTTTAAAAACCTAGACAGATTTTCAATACATTAATTGTAAACGTTACATCTCGGATACCAAATTAAACTAGCACATTCCATTTTAGGCTTTACTTTTAGGCTTTAGTCTTAGTTAAAAAGGGTTAATAACTAATGCTGTTCATTGAATCCTCGTGATATTTTTATGAAAAAATCTAAATTTTCCTTGTCAACTACAATGTTAATGTTGAGTCATGAAGAACTCCAAAAGTTTCCGAAATTTCAGCGGATTTCAGTACATTCAATTGTAAGTACAGGAATGATTTTAAAAATTTTAGTGAGATTGGTGATATTAGTCCAATTAACTAAGCCTTTAAATCGAAATTTTGCCAACTTGGCTGGGTTTTTGATATGAGTTAGTTTAAGGTATATTATAACAATAAGTGAGAGTAATTTTTTGTTCAACCCCCGGCCAAGGGTGGAAAAAGATAAAACAAAGGGCTTTTTCAAGATAACTTAAAAAGGGTAAGAGCTAGAAAAAAAAGTTTTTCATGAAAGTTGTAAAGCAGACAATTCTACATAAAAATGGCCTCTTAACTTTTTCTTGTACTATTACAATTAACAGAGTTAGGGAGGCTAGAAGTTAAGGGAAGATTTCAGAAATTTAAAAAAAATCATAACAAACAGAAAAATGATTGAATTTTGTAATTTTTTTTTTCAATCTGCTCTAAAATATGTAACTTTTCTTTTCAGAGAAATAGATATATTTTTTAATTTTTAATAAGAAAGTTATAACAAAAAATCAAATTTTTAATCGTTAATTTTAATGATTTAACAAAATTAAATTTCTGAAATCTTCCCTTAACTTCTAGCCTCCCTAACTCTGTTAATTTTAATAGTACAAGAAAAAGCTAAGAGACCATTTTTATGTAGAATTGTCTGCTTTACAACTTTCATGAAAAACTTTTTTTTCTAGCTCTTACCCTTTTTGAGTTATCTTGAAAAAGCCCTTTGTTTTATCTTTTTCCACCCTTGGCCGGGGGTTGAACAAAAAATTACTCTCACTTATTGTTATAATATACCTTAAACTAACTCATATCAAAAATTCAGCCAAGTTGACAAAATTTCGATTTAAAGGCTTAGTTAATTGGACTAATATACGTAATTTATTTAACTTCAAAGTTCGAAATATAGTGCGTGATACAGCAAAGATCGGTTTTTGTAGGTATGTGGAACTTCAGTACTTTTTGCGATGTTCGCTGGTTTATAAAAAAAATGGTTAAGATTAATAACTTTTTTGGTATGACAGATTTGAATTTCATTTTTAGTACATCATTTTAGTAAGGGATCCATTCAAATGTTTCAATTTTAAACTTTGAAAACTTTTATTTACTAAAATTAGAACACCCTGTATTTTTTATTCTATTATGTAAAACTAAATTCACTTACATCTACATATATTATAGTACCGTATGGTTTCTTGGCCATTCAGATTTAAAAAAAATAGAATTGTAAACATCGCTGTAAAAAATTGACCTCAGTTAATTTTTACTATTCACAATAATATATCGTTTTTTTTCCTATACCAAATTTTTTAATTCAATACCAGTCAGTCATATCGTAAACTTTCGGTTTTTGACCTTTAGTATTTTTAATGAAACACCATTTATAAATAAGAGACCTAAATCTTTTTTTAGCAATAAATAAATAAATAAACAACCATGATATAGCATATTAATAAAGTATATGCAAATCAATAAAAAATGTAATAAACGGCATTAAAAGGTAATTGAAAATTATTAAAGGGTAAATCTACCCAAAACCATATTATTCGTTATATTTGTAAGGATATGATGAAATCACAAATATAGGGTGTCCCAAAAGTAACAAAGCAATTGAATTGTGCGCCATTTTCATTCCGAAGGGTTAGCAGCATTGTGCAGAGTTCCATGTTGTAGTAAACACATTGCGGTTAGACAAAATGAAGCGCTATACCACGGAAGAGCGAGTAAAAATTGTGAAAATTCATTACAAGTACGGAAAGTGTATAGCTGAGACTGTGCGCAAATTACGTATAATTTTTGGTAGAAGGAACGCTCCGAATGAAACAACTGTGGAAAGATTAGTTCTTGGAAATTATTTATTTCCTGGGATACTGGTCAAAAAACTAGTTTATAAAATTATTTTTCATTCAAGATTTTTTTATTACACTCGTTTCGGGTTTTATCCCATCTTGTACACACTATTGTAATTATCTAAAAAAAAAATTTAACATCTATTAAATAAAACATTATTAAATACACTTTAAAATTTACATGTAAGTGGCTTGGCCACCAAGATCATGTGATCTTACGCCATGCGACTTTTTTCTGAGGGGATTAGTAAAGTTTATTCTGCTCAAATGAGTAGAGTTCGGAGAGTTATTAACGAAATTCAGACGCAAGTATGCGAAAGTGTCATTAAAATAAGTCGACTATACCAAATGAGTTTCAGATATCCTCTTTTATATTGAATGGCAATGTCTACCCTTTAAAAACATATAAAAACTTTTGAGACACCCTATAGGTACTTCTATTGAAAACAACATCCAGTAGCAATTGAATAAAATTTCTTCAAAAAATCAAGGAAACGCTCACTTTAAATTTATTCCTCGATAAATCCTTACACATACCTAAACATTTTATTATAAAAATTAATTTACAAAATTGTTCGTATAAATATGTGCTGAAGACAGTTAACATACGGTTATAAAAAACACAAAAATGGGGGGTTATACTATATTACACAGGAACACAAAAAGAGAAAAGTGCTCTGTTCCAAAGACTACACCTACGTATCCTTATGCATTTTCATGCGCTGAATCTGAATCAGGGCCAGAATTGCTCCATCACTCTCAATTTTTTTTCAAATCGCGAAAAACCGCCCTCAAATACAGAAAATATGGAAAATTCTACTTTTCAAAACTAGTCCAACTTTATCTTTCATTCCTTCTATTAGATTAGCATTTCTGACAGTACAAATACATCTTAAAGTTTCATTAGTTTCGGTTGGTTTTTTAATTTCATTACTGTTTATGCGACTAGAAGTTTGAGAAACGACACAAAGTAATTCCGCTTTTCCTTTATTTCTTTTTAAATTTCTAATGATTCAGTTTAGAATCTTAAGCGACAAACTTTCGAATCTTCGGACGAAATTTTGTTCCATACTGTTTTTTTAAAGCCCATTTTATTACGTGTGGCTGTAACTAGGGAACCCCCACATGGTGACGATGAGCAACAGATCCACACTGACAAAGTCTCTGGGTAAACGGAAGGAATTTCCCAGACTTTAGGGTTATTTCGCACAGTATAAAAATACTGCAAGGTAATTCGGCATCAGCACGTAAAAATATATAAGATATGGTCCTGCAGTAACTTCCAATCTCTTTTTACAATTGTTCCAAATGCTATAATCTCTAGAGTGGGATTTTTCATATTTAATGGTGTTTTTTCGGCGATTTAAAAAACTAGGGCTGATGGAGTAATTCTGAATTCGGATTTGGATTCAGCGCATCATAATGTGTATGAATATGGCCCTGTAGTAATTTACAGTCGGTGTCTACAATTACACCTAATGCTGATCCCTTCCAAAGCGCGATTTTCCATATGTAAGATTTTTCTTTGAGAATTTAAAAAAATGGAGGGTGATGAAGCAATTCCGGACCCGGATTAAGATTCAACGCGTCACAGTACTTGATAATAGATCTAGTCTTTGGAACAGACCACTTTCCTGTTTTTGTGTGGCTGTGTAATCATCACATTGTAAGTTAGATATTTCTTGGGAATTGCTGGCTATTTTCGGAACACTCCGTATGTTAAGTAAAACAGTTGTTGGTATAATTTGACGTAGCCTGATGGATGTGATAAATGTTTTCCATCTGAATTCACCCAGTGTTCCTTGCATAAAAGTAGAGGTATGAAGACTGGCTTTGTGGATGTGCTGAACTCTTTTTATTGATTGAGTTGGTCCCTCGAGTCGACACGACGCTTTCGTTTTTTCTTTAACGCATCAACCAGCGAAGAACATTAATTCTTCCTTGATATGTGGGAAAGTCAGTAAATACCCCGCTTTTCGTGCTCTGCAAAGCATTCGTCATTTTCACTTGTGACATTTTTGTCGTCTTGGGTTTTGGTAAGCCCCTAAGTTTCATCGCATGCTTGGTTGTTTGTTTTTGTGGAAAATTGAAAATTCAAGACTAGAAAAAACGTTAAAATTTGTTTCTACGTTAATTTAAATACCATATTTTTTGAGGACAGGTACAAGGTGACCGATATACAGGGTGCTTATAAAATACGTACTGATGGTCTTAAATTGAAAAAAGAAATCACATGAAGATTTAAACAAATTTAAAGCCGTCCCTTGTATGAAAGCCAGCTGAACCTTTGATATCGAAGTTTCCGCTCGCCGCAGCGCTGATGGCAGTTTTCACGATTTAAATTTTGTGATCGAAAATGCTGAAATTTATTCAGATCTCCTTTAAAAAAAATAATAATAATCTTTATTGCAATTTCTAAGTGAAATTTACAAAAGGCGAAAGTCTAGCCCACTAGCCATTCTAACTTAAAAAAAAAAAATTAAACGAATAAACGAATTACTTACCAATAGACGATATGCTCTACAAAAATTGTTCAACGTTGTTTCCATGTGCTAATAAACATGCTTCCAAACGACGTACAGTGGGAAATGTGGGAAAAATTCTACGCACTCAGCTATTTTAACCATACGGTGGTAATATCTTTTTATTCTCCTTTAAATATGTTTAATTTTATTATCCTGGTGCGATAATTTGATATATCTATATAGGATTTTTTTTAATCCAGTGAGAACCTATCAGCCTCAACATCAAAGATAATAATTCTTCATTTAAAAATAAAAAAATAAAAAATTTCATGTCTGAGGTTGATTAAACAACGAAAATAATCACGTAGCTTAACAATACATTTCAACCTTAAACCTGAACCCAAAAACATAAATTCAAATTTATTAAACCTAACCTCAAAGTAATATACTGACTCTTTTCTAAATCTATGGGTATAATTACTTGAAAACTATATTTTTGAGCTTATATTTCTTAACTCTAAAGCCATAAGCCGACACCAATAAGAACCTAACTTTAAACCCTTCAGAATCCAATCCCAAACCCTCGAAACCCAACTTCAAATTCTAAAAACTTGAGCTAGAAATTCATAGAATGTATATGTTCCACACCAAAGAATAAAAGTCCTGGAACTTGTATTTGTTATTTTTGAAGCCTCTAAAAAGTCAAACGAAGGATATTTTTCAAACCAAAGAATGTGACTCCATGAAAACTCTATTCTGGAGCTAATATTCTGTACTTCTGAGGCCTCAAACCAGGCCCGGATCCAGAGGGGGTGGCGATGTGGCGATCGCCACCCCCAAAGCACAACATTTTTTAAAGATCTTCAATTTCTCCAAACGACAACAGGCAGTTAGTCGATATTAATGTAAGTAGAAGGATTCATTAGTGTCAAACTCCTCTGAAAAAGTGCCACATTTTTCATTAGTTTATTGCTATTTTGCAATGCAAATTTTAAAAATTTTGGTTCGCCAATATGCCTATCTTGTACAACATTCAATAATGAACAAAAAATCTTTAGTTACTTTTTTTCGTCCGAGGCTTCCTTTACGAATAATAAGCGATAATATCCGAAAAAACGGGCCATTTTTGAATTATTTTGCACTTTTCATTAATTTAAACAAACTTCCCATGGTTTTCAGCTTTCCGCAGGTCGATATTCCGAATGTACACATTTTCCCGGTTCGATTAAAAAAAAACAGGTTTACATCAAGCAACAGCCATTTCGGCTCGTTTTTTGGCTCCGCCGACTGGACTATTATGACTTTTAACGAAACGGAGACAGGTCGATAGAGCCAGTCAATAGATTGCCTGTCTGCCTGTTAGGATTTTCCGTACGCCTGTCTCAAAACGTTTATGGCGCAATAAATTTTTATGGCTTGAATGGGAAATTTTGAATCTCAAAACCCGGAATTTTTTGATTACGCATTTTCTTGTCTCTTGGAGATACCCACCTACCTAGATAGCGTTCTTTTGTAAAATATCGATTTTTGTATCAATAAATATATGCATAATGTTTTTAGATTAAATATCTCTTGTCATTCAAAAATCCCCCCTCCCCCTTCCTAACCTACACCTTACGTCATCAAAAAAATAACAACAACAACAATAATAATAATAATAATGATAAAGAAGTGCTTTGCGCCACCCCCAAAACCAGTCTCTGGATCCGGGCCTGCCTCAAACCTATGCTATGACATAGCCTCAAACCGTTGAACCTTTTTCTCAAATCCACAAAAAATAAGTAGATATTTAGATACATAAAATTTCATTCGATAAATTCTAAAAATTTCAACACCAGCTAAAAACTCAGACTCAAAATCTATATTATTTACCGAAATTATTCGATGAAGTTGATCGATTCGATGGATTTCGTTATCTTTATTTACATAATTTCGTTATTTTTATTTAACTGATTTAAGCCCTTTTACTGCGTCAAAAGGTTTTCCTGTTTTTTATTTTTATTTACTTTTAATTTTTCTTGTTTTTTTTGTCTGTTTCTGTTTTTTTCTACTTCTAATTTTTATATACCTATTGTTACAAAAATTTTCATTTTAATTTTAAATACTGGTGTTGAGGCTGATGGGTTCTCACTGGATTTAAAAAATTCCTGTACGGATATATCAAATTATCGCACTAGGATCATAAAATTAAGCACATTTGAAGAAGAATAAAAAAAACATTATCACTGTACTCGGTTAAAATAGCCGAGTGTGTAGAATTTTTCCCACTGTGCAAAGGTCAAAATTCTGTCACCAAAAACATTACACCACCACTGAAAACCTTTGCTGGAACCGAGATCTCTGTACAACGTAAGGATTTGCATCACACCAATAATGAATGTTGTGAATATTTAGTATGTCGTCTCTAGTCTCTAAAACAACATTCATCCGTAAAAAGTACCTTCTATAAGAAAAGAAATAAACAGGATATATCAAATTTTTGACCAATTTCTATTTTATATAATTTCAGTAAAACGTTTGAATATTTACTTCACAGTCGTATTTATTACAGTGTCAGTAGCAAAATTTCAGTTCGTCAGCATGGATTTATGAAAGGTACATCAACAACTTCTAACTTAATAACAGTTACACAGTTTATAGCTGAATCCATTGATAAACAATTGCAAACAGACTTTTCGAAAGCAATCGACAGACTTGACCATCAAATATTCTTATCAAATGTAGATTACTTAGCCACATCGGGAGTCCCGCAAGGATATGTTCTTGGGCCCCTACTGTTCAACATTTTTATCAATGATACAACTAATTGCTTAGATATTAATTACCTTCTCTATTTTGATGACTTGAAAATATTCTCAACCATTGAACACATCGAACGATTGTATAGGTCTTCAGAATAATTTGATTCAAATTGACAACTCGTGCAAATTGAATAGACTTCATATGAATGCTGAGAAGTGTAACATAATATCTTCCACTAAAACCATCAGAAATAATGTTTGACTATAATTTAACTCGAGATAACACTTTTTGCGATCTCGGTGTTATTTTTGATAAGTTATCTTTTAATTCGCATATTGAAAAATTATATTTGAAGCTTTAAGTCGTATGGTTTCATAGTCAGAAACAGTAAAGATTTTGTCCAAATTAACACGCTAAAAACTTTATATTCTTCTTTTGTTAGACCTTGAGTAGACCAAACGGGTGCAGCACCCGTTTGGTCTCCTCACTATAATTCATTTGTAAGAAAATAAGAACATTTGTTAAATATCTAAATTTTAAAATAAATGGTATTTTCCCACCTATTGGCTTTCCACAATCCGACTTATTAGATCGACATTCGTTGAAAAGTCTTGATTTAAGGCGTCAGTGCCACTGTGTACTATTTTTATTTAAAATTTTAAATAACCAGATTGACTGTCCAGATCTTTTGCATCATCTTAATTTTTATGTTCCGAGGTTCAATTCAAGAGAGGGCAACACTTTTATTATTTATCTACACCACGTACAAATATATTTAAATATTCACCTACTTACACAATGTGTAATTATTGTAATTTATTAGGCAATTGGTTGGATATTTTTAATTCCAGCACTACCAAAATAAAATCACTACATTTTAGCTGATGTGTTTGTATCCTATTTTTTTTAATTGCAGTTTTTAATTATTATTAGTAATATTTTCATTTTATATTACTTACAAAATAGCTTTTAAGCACGTTTTTGTTTTATTGTACTTTTATCTATTCCCGTTTTTTATTCTTTTAATATTTCTACTGTAATTTTGTATTCTCTTTACCCTCCTGTGCCGTAGTTGGGTTTTTATACCTGTAGAACAGTGTATATATAATATTTATCTTCTCGGTAGGTAATGTAAAATGTTTATCGGACAAAATTTCTTTAATCTTATTGCAGTTTGCTGAGAAACTATGAAAGTTTCTCAGCAAACAGCTAAATACATAGATGAACTATGAATTTAGCTTCTTTGTTTGTGTAGTTTTGTAGTGCAACAACATTTTTGGTTATGCTCCTGAAAGAAGATTTTAAACAATCAAGGCACTAATAAACATTCTTGTTTTTATAATGGAAACCTATAGAAATTAATTGTCAACAAATAGATACACTGTCGATTCTATAACTCCGACATACAATTACTCTTCGTCAATAGAGTGATACTCGTAATTGCTTTGGTATTATTTCGTTACGATTAAGTAGATTTACACTTGCGTGACTAGCAACTACTATTGGCTGTTGTTGACACTGTCAACTTAGCAGCATAAGACATGACAGAACTGCCAATGCAGTGTGAGGGAAAACCCTAATTCTTTGAANAACTTTATCCAGTTGGATATTGTAATTTCTAAATAAATAAATAAATAAATAAATAAATAAATAAATAAATAAATAAATAAATAAATAAATAAATAAATAAATAAATACGCACAGGGTCGGCTTACATTTATGGTCAATTTATTAGAGCATCAGTTGCTTAACAAAAGTTGCTCATTTTCGTGCTATCACTCTCTTCAAGGAACGCTCTTATTTCAGAAACACTCTGTATCTTGGGACCCGGGTTTTTCTTGAAAACGAGTAAATAATTAAATTTCGAAAGCGCTGTTATATGTTCAGTGTCAAATTTTTAGTTATAAAAAACATAGCTAAATAAATAAATGGTAAAAAATTAAGGAAGGATTTTTCGTTGAAAATTAAAGGAGGTCTTTCATGCAAAAAGATCTGCCGACGAAAAAATATTATTCCTAACAGGTTGCGAAATAAGTGTTTTATGCACTTGGCGTATTACCCAACTTCCCTGCTTAAAATACCTTCATTCCTCAACATGTTACGAAAATAACTATTTAATTACCGACTGTCAAAAACAAACGGTTAAATTTTTAATCCTCCAGTAACTCACAGGTGACAGTGCTTAATTGAAACGGAATTTTAGAATCATACCTACGCAAACACAAGATTTGCCTACATAAACTCGGTCAGGCTTTGTAGTCTAGCAGAATTAATTTTGTATTCGCTTCATCAGATAAACAACCGGCGGTCGGTTTTATAACGGAAAATTAATTTAAAACCTCAGAATTAATGAAAGCGGCTTAAGTTAATAACATGCCGCAGCAGCAAACCTGAATACATTGTTCAATCTTTGCTCCCCTTTTCCCTTATTAGTCTAATCACTCTGAAGAGAAAAGTTGAATCACTGAATTTGTATGCAAATTGCCACCAATTAGGTTAATTTTTACGTCGACACGTAGACACAATTTTTTCCGTAACTTGTTATAAGAGCTTGGCGTTGAATCAGTTCGTCAAAACTGCGGCACCAGAAAATAAAAGATAGCTTGTACAAGACATTGTCTGCATTTATTTTTATTGTGGCATTTTTTGACAGATTGGAGAGTACGCTGGTGTACTGTGCTGACAACGATTTTGTGTTAGTTCTAAGACTTCGAACTTCAACCGTTAATAACTAATTTACATGAAGACAGTCAAAAGTCAAATAAGTATTATTTTGTTAAATTAATGACAATGAGTGTATTATTCATCTACTAACTTTTTCTTTAATATTTAACCTTACGAAGCAAGTAGATATAATCAAAAGGAAAAAAGGTAATCAAGTTTTCTGACATACACAGGCTGTCTTACGGTGAGGTCCATTATAATATTTCAGAGACTACTTCGATTTGAATTTTGAAAATTCAATCCCTGGGGTTTTCGAAGGTACTCTCTTTAAATAAAATAATGCCATTCTTGTAGCACTTCCGGTTATACCGGAAGTCGCCATCTATTTGCTTATTTTAAATGGAACAGCCTATATACAGGGTGAGTCATTAATAATGGTACACAGCTTAATAGCAGATTGTTAACGTCAAAATATAGCGATTTTGCCAAACATGCCTTAATCAATTGTTGCTCCTTTTCGTTCTACAGGGTGTTAAAGTTGAAAAATTATTTTCTTTTTTTATCTGTATTTTAAGTATGTATGAACCGATTGTTTTGAAAATTTGTAGTTTTACGTTTTGTGAGGAGGCAAATACGAATATAACAGTGTTGGGGTAACGTCTAGAGGGCGCTAGTTATACTGTCCTATCAATGTAAAAATCTGTCTAACTTTTTGTATTTTACAATTTTGTATTTTTTTAACTACAAACTATTGACCTACATTCAATTCTAAATAAAAAAGGTGTACTAGTTACAAATCGATAAACTAAACCGTTTTCGAGATACAGACGTTTTAAATATTTGAGATTTGGCGGAAATTAAATTAGAAAATTAGCAGGTCTTAAGATACCAAGCCTGAATTAAGAATTAAGACAAATATTACAGCAATTGAAGATTTTATTATGCATATCTTAACAAATTATTAACTACCAGCGACTTCCATGCACTTTCTTAGCCTTTTATTTTTTTGTCTGATGTTAAATAAAGTTCTATGTTGTTTGATAATATGAACTGATTCTTGAATGTTTGTCCACAGTTGTTCATGGCCATTAATAATGTTTTTGTAAACTAAAGATTTAAGTTATCCCCAGAAGTAAAAATCCAGCGGATTTAAAACAGGGCTATGTGCAGGCCAAGGTACTTCGCTACCGCGTCCAATCCAACAATGCGGAAAATTTCTATTAAGATATTCTCTTCTCTAAAAAATAACGACAAGGAAAAAACTACTTCCTAATCAAATTGAGTAGAAAGCAATATGGTATTGTGGTGACAGCTGTCAATTTATTATGTCCATGCCTACTACTTTGGAAAAAATAATTTTCTAATTTAATTCCCGTCGAACCTCAAAAACTTAAAATGTCTGTAATTCGAAAACAGTTGAGTTTATCGACAAGTATACCTTTTTTATTTAGAAATGCACGTAGTTCAACAATTTCTAGTTAAAAAATTTAAAATTGTAAAATATAAAAAGTTAGACATATTTTTACATTGACAGGACAATACAACTAGCGCCCCCTAGACGTGACCCCAACACTATTTGCATATTCTTATTTGCCATCTCAAACGTAAAACTACAAATTTTTAAAACAATCGGTTCATACATACTTAAAATATAGAAAAAAATCGAAAATATTTTTTCAACTTTAACACCCTGTAGAACGAAAGGGAGCCACAATTGATTAAGACTTATTTGGCTCAATCGCTATATTTTGACGTTAACAATTTGCCAATGAGCTGTGTACCATTATTAATGACTCACACTGTATACGTATTATTGCCTTATCGTTAAGATAAATTAAAAATAGTATGACTTCCCTATATGTAAATGTAACCGTTTTCGAGATAGTCGCCATTTTATAAAAGTTTTGACAGATGGTACAGCCTGTACTTTTTTGCACCATATTATAGTAAATCAAATTCTCTATTCACATAATAACAATACCAATATTTGCATTTAAGGCACATTTGATGATATTTTTAAAGTAACGTTCTTGAGAATGTAAGAAAACCGCAAATATCTGAGAAAATCGAAACTGTAACCCCTGCAATGAAGGTGAAAAGAGAATTTGACTTTGACTATGGTGCAAAAAAGTAAAGGGTGTTATATTTGAATTTAAAAAGTTTTGTCGGTTTAAAGTTTTTAAGTTAATTGTCTTATGCTGATGATACAAATTTGCAATTCCAATTTCTTGGCAGTGACACTGAAAACGCTTCTATTAAAATAAACAAAGATTTAGAATCCATAGCTAAATATGCTAATTCCAATAATCTGAAACTTAATCCAAACAAATGTGCGGTTATGTTATTCTATTCTAAAACCAAGCGGCAGGAAATTACATGTAGGTTAAATTTGCACATTGAGGGTAGGTCATTGGATATGTTGTCGATATTAACAACCCTGGGCTTATGTTTGACACAGATTTGAGGTTTGTAAAACACTTCTCTTTGTTGATACAAAAATGTTATGTAGCATTAAAATTGTTGTATATGAATAGATATTTACTTAATTATACATTATGTAAAAAAAATGTGTGAATCTCTAGTAATTGCTATTATTAATTATTGTTTTATAGTTTATTTTTCCTGTTTAGACAAATTTACCCAAAATCGATTACAGAAATTTTTAAATTCCCGCTGCAGATTTGTTTATGGTATGAAAAAAGATGATCATGTTACTCAAAGATATAATGAACTCGGTTGGCTTAAGATTAGCAATAATTACTCAAAAACAATTTTCTGCCATATTTACGGAATAAACTTTCTTATCGTAGTGACAGACATAATCTTAATCTAAGGCATGTCCATTTTCATCAATTACCAAGATTTCATACAGCTTTGTTTGAGAGATCTTACTTGTTCAATGCAATAAGTATACAGGCTGTTACAAATTCGCTTCTCACTACAGGGATCTCGGAAATGGTAAGAGGTACGAAGTAGCTTAAATGAGGGCAAAGTTGCGTAATCACACGACCAACATTATGCCTCTAAAAAATCAAGGATAACATGATTAGTTTTCGAAATATTTGAAAAAATATATTGAAAAAAAAAAAACGAAATTTTCAATTCGTTTTTGTTTCATTTCAGCCTTGTTTGAGGTGATATTGAAAAAAAGAAGAACACTTTCTCCACTTTTTGCACTCTATCGAATGGCATAATCAATTTTTATATGTAACGTTTCGTCTCTCCAGGACCATCATCAACTTCATTTTTTTAAATACGACCCTAGAAATTTTACTACATATTTTGCAAGCCTTCATGACTCCCAATACTGTACTGCCTCAGCCCGAACTAGATTCAGACGTTTTGTCTCGAAAATTTCATCTTCAGTGTATTCGTTCCAAATTGATCTAAATTTTGACTGGATATTATTCTTTAAAAAATGTCAGTAAATGTTCAAAAACATTTTCGTTTTGGCAAAGGTTGAAAATGAAGATCAGCGTAATAGATATTATCGGAATTTATTATATCTGTAACCGCAACTGTGAAAGAGCATGTCAGATGTATTTGTATCAGTATCCTGAAAAAAAAATAGATGGGAATTTGTTTGAATTGTGAGCACTCGAGAAGCCTATAAATAACTATGGACACGTGAATAAAACTAATAATTTTTTATTTTAATGTGTACTGGTAATAGTTTAAATAACTAGATGGATTTCGCAGGGTCTTCATCTTCATCTTCATCTTCATCATCTAGTGGTTGGTCCTTTAAAAGTCCCATAGCACTGCGGCCTAATTAGGCCTATTGTGCGTCCCACTACTAGTCCTATTCAGCAAGTAGATTTGTCCTTTTTACAAAGTCCAAAAGCTTCCTTGCTGACACTTCTCTCAGTTCCTTGGGTTCCAAATAGGGTCTCCCAAGGAGCGCCATTCTGCTACGTGCAAATCCCGGGCACTCGCCCAGGATATGCAGAGAAGTTTCATCCGCCGATTCACATCCTCGGCAGACCGGACTGTCTACAAGCTTTAGCTTATGTAGATGTTTCCTAAAGTGACAGTGTCCCGTTATGAGTCCTGTCACTCTCCTGAGCCGGATTCTATTCAAGCTCAGTAGCTCATTCGCTCTTCCCTTCGAAGGATACTCCATAAGCTCCTTAGAATGGCTATGTCCTGGCCTTGAAGTCCAGTATTTCCTATGTTCTGTCTCTGTCCATTTGCCCAGAGCCCGCCTGACCACACTGGGAGATGTGCCACAGAAGGGCTCCGGGCCAATGAACACTGTCTCGGATCCCTTCCTAGCAAGTTCATCCGCTTTCTCATTTCCACAAATGCCTTTGTGCCCTGGCACCCAACACAGTCTGACTGTATTGTTGGTGGCCAGTTCAGTCAGCATTTGTAAACAGTCCCACACCAGTTTTGAACTTACCTTGTGTGCGGCTAAAGCTTTAATTGCAGCTTGACTATCAGAGAATATATATATGAGTTTACGTCTATAACCTCTACGTACATTCTCTGCCAGACACGCCATTATCGCGAAGATTTCTGCTTGGAATACAGTAGGGAACTCCCCCAGACTGTAGCTTGCACTCCATCTGGGTCTGAGTCCATATATTCCTGCACCCGTCCCTCTGGTCATTTTGGAGCCATCTGTAAACCATACTAGGCTCCACCTTTCCAGGGTATTAAACCTTTCCTCCCACTCGCTTTGATCCTCTATTCGAGTCTCAAATGGCTTGTGGAAGTGAAACTTTGGAACCATCTTGTCGGATACCATCCCAAGAATTGGTTCCGACATAGATGTATCTTTGATCCTGGAGTGGGAACCACCCCTCCAGTCATTATTATTCCTGAGTCGATATGCTGCTAGCCGCGCTTCTCTCTCCACCACTATATGCAGCGGTGGCAGATTTAGCATGACTTCTAGTGCAGCTGTCGGGGTCGATGCCATCGCCCCCGTTATACCTAAACAGGCCAATCTCTGAATTCTATTCAGTTTTTCCTTCGCTGTGGTCTGTTGTGTTTTCTGCCACCATACCACAGCGCCGTAAAGAATCCTGGGTCTTACTATCGACGTATACAACCAGTGTGACATCTTTGGTTTCAGTCCCCAGGTTTTCCCAATAAGGCGGCGGCATACACACAGTGTCTGCTTCGCCTTACTCACCACTTTTTCCAAGTGCGCATTCCAGGTAAGCTTATTATCCAGTATCACTCCTAGATATTTTACTTCCCTGGAAAATGTAATGCCCCTCTCCCCTATTATAGGTTCAGAGAGTCCAGTTAAATTTCTTCTCCTAGTGAAGGGTACTACGACCGTTTTGTCAGGGTTTACTGACAGTGCCTGCCCCTTACACCAGTCATCTATCCATTTCAAAGCCTCTTTCATGAGTTCTGAAACGATAATATTATGTTTCCCGACTATGAGAACGACCAAGTCATCCGCATAGCCTTGTGTATAAAACCCCTTTCGATTAAGGCCCTCCAGTGCGCCGTCCACCACTAATCCCCATAACAAGGGAGACAGTACGCCTCCCTGGGGGCAGCCCCGGCCTACCTTACACCTGGATGTCTCTCCCGAAAGGGTAGCTGTTACTGTCCGGTTTCTCAACATGGTATCTATCCAACGACACAAAGTGTCTTCAAGGCCCCTGTTGCGAACTGCCGAATTAATAGATTCGAAAGGTGTATTGTCAAATGCCCCTTCAATATCTAAAAAAGCTGCCAAAGCTAGATCTTTGTCGTCCATTGCCCTCTCTATCCTAGAGACTAGGCTATGAAGGGCTGTGTCGACTGATCTGCCTGCCTGATAGGCGTATTGGTACCTGTGCAGAGGATTTGCCCTCAATACCCCGTCCCTTATATGCCTGTCAACTATTCTCTCCAACGTTTTCAGGAGGAAAGATGTTAAACTTATCGGGCGATATGCCTTTGCCTGGGCATACGATGGACGCCCTGGTTTAGGAATAAACGCCACGTTCGTCGATCTCCATGCCAGCGGTATATAACCAAGTGCAATGCTGGCTCTGAAGACGTGAATTAAGACCGGAGCTAGACAGTCCACCCCCTGCTGTAGCAGTACAGGTAGGATTCCATCGGCTCCTGGTGATTTAAATGGGTCAAAAGAACTTATTGCCCATCTTATTCGTGACTGACTCACCACCGTCTTGGCAACCTCCCAGTTCTGTCGAGACCCGGTCGTTACCCTCTGCTGGTGATTCCAGTCATATTCATCTCCATGATTTAATAACCTGGAGCCTGGAAAGTGAGTATTTAGAAGTAATTCCAATGTCTCCCTTCCAGTTTTGGTATATTCCCCACTCGGTGCTTTGAGAGACCCGAGTTTCGTATGTCCGTTCTTAGAGAGAAGTCTCTGGAGTTTAGCACACTGTGGGACACTATCAATATCCTCACAGAACTTCCTCCATGAGTCTCTCTTCGCTTTTCTAATTTCTTTATTATACTCAGTGAGGGTTGCTCTATAAGTCTCCCACTCTCCTGTCCGCTTTGCTCTATTAAATAGTTTTCTTGTCTGTCCCCTCAACTGCGTGAGTTCCTTGCTCCACCAGGGTACGGTGTGCTTATCGGACCTCACTTTGATAGGACAGCTGTATTCATATGATCTTGTGACGGCGTTTTGGAGTTCCTCCACGGCCCTCTCAAGATCATATGTGTTCCTTAGTTTTGTACAGATTTCCCTAGTCCTGGCCTGTAACTCCGTTCTATAGGAGTCCCAGTCAGTTCTTTTTGGGTCTCTGTAGGTTCTTACTTGCGGATTATAATCCGTTATAATTTCAAAGTGGATATGTCTATGATCCGACATTGACGGCTCATTCGACACATGCCACCTCGCAATATTATTACATATCGGTCCCGATCCCACTGTTATATCGATGACTTCACTTCTATTTTTTATAACAAAGGTGGGCTCGTTCCCGACATTCAAAATCTCTAGATTATAACTAAAAAGAAAATCTAGTAAAGACTCACCTCGATCGTTGACATCGCTGCTTCCCCACACCGTATGGTGTGAGTTAGCATCACATCCCACGATGAGTTGTTTCTTCTCCTTCTCGCACCAGGCCACCAGGTCCCTCAGTTCCCTGGTTGGAGGAGATTCTTTCTTATCGTAAGGGAGGTACGCTGAGCAAACTACCAGTTGTCTCTGCGTTCCCTCCGATACATAAGTCACTTCGGCCGCCACCAGGTCATCCGTGCAGAACCCTGGAAGAGGAAAAATATTAATACTACTCTTGTAATAAATACAAGCTCTAGGTCTAGTTTGGTGGCCACAATACAGTAAGCCACCATTACTTACCTGCAATCCTCTGATCCGGGATCCATGTACCCAAGGCTCCTGGATCAAAGCTAAATCCGCATTTGCGCGCGCCACACTGGCACAGAGAGCAGCAGATGCCGCTCTACTGTGCTGAATGTTCGCTTGTATTACCTGGAATTTGACCAGATAATACAGATTTTGGTCCCTCCTGATCTTCATCAGAAGGTCCCAAATCTACCCTGCCCTTCTCCAGGTTCCTAAAAAGGACCCTGGTGAAGTTCAGAAATGGTCTGAAGCCCTCCTTCTGAAGTACCTTCACACTCATCTCATCTACTGAGAGGACTAGGGTCTGGCCCTTCTCCTCAACCTTGCGGTTGATTAGCCTCCAGGCCCCCGTCCTCAATTCCCCGTTCTGGTTTTCCAGACGGCGCATGATGGTTTCCGGTTCATCAGGATGACCCGGAATCCACACGATGAACTTAGTGAACTTAGGTAGGTCCCTAGGCTCAACAGCGCTGAGTCTAGCCCCCTCCCAAGGCACCAAGCTCGCCGTGGTCGTCTTCAGCCATTGCAGGCTCTCCTCGTTGAAGGCGGTGATCGCTAGCGTTCCCCCCCTTCGACGACACTCCAGGAAGCGCGGTCGTGTACCCTCGCCCGCGATCCCATCAATGGCCCCCAGAAGCGCCGACTGGACAAGTCCCATCTGGTCCTCATCCATTCGGACCTCCGGGTATCCATGGGGGACCACCACTGCTTGGATCCCCGACAGCGCCTCCCCGTAAGTCTTGCCACGCTGTCCCGTGGCCTTAGGCCTCTTGGAAACAGGCCGGTCGGAAATCGGCTCACTACCGTCCGACCGTCCACGTTTCTTCCCGAGTCCACTTGGCCCCGGTTCAGCAGCCTGCGGAGTTAGAGTGGTACTTGAGCCAGGTTCCGTCACCGGCCCCTGTCCTTTTCCCGCCTCTGCCTTCCGCAGTTTTTTAAGTTTGCGCTTTTGCGCACCAGACAATTTCTTCCTACCTTCCAGGTTCAGTCTGTCGACTCCCCTAGAGATAGTAGTCACTGGTGTTTGCTTCCCAGTGGCTGTTTTATTTTCCGCCTGGTCAGCAATTACTGCTTCCCCGGCGGATGTTGACGGCCCCCTTTCGGGTTCCCGTTTTTTTGATTTATGGTCCATAAAGGTCCCACGAGTCTGGAGGAAATAAAAGTCACCGCCAGGTAGTGCCCCATGCCTGACGGAAGGCTAAATACGATGGGGTGCGCCAGGTTCCCCAAAGAGATCGTTTGCGATGCGACATTTTTACCTACCCCCGCACCATTCAGCCCTCGGCACGATGCGTTTCCACCTTGGCTTGGGTAGCTGAGCTGTTTCTTAGTTTTCACTACTCTCCCTCGACCTTTCCGGCTTGGGTGACCCTGCCAGGAGTATAAAACTCCCGCCGGTTTAGCTCTTGGGTTCACTGTAGCTACTTAAGCCCCTCCACCAGCGACAAGGTCATACAGCTCCCAGGAGGGGTCGCAGGGTCTTACGACACTTACGGTGTACGATAATTCAATAAACAATAAAAAATTTAGATCAATTTGGAACGAATATGCTGAAGATGAATTTTTCGAGACAAAACGTCTGAATCTGATTCGGGCTGAGGCAATACAGTAGGTATTAGGAGTCATGACGACTTGCAAAAAATGTAGAAAAATTTCTAGGGACGTATTTCAAAAAATGAAGTCTTGGAGAGACGAAACGTTACATATAAAAATCGATTATGCCATTCGATTGAGGGTAAAAAGTTGCCATGAGAAAGTGTTCTTTTTTCAATATCATCTAAAACAAGGCTGGAATGAAACAAAAACCGATTTCCAAAATTTCGGTTTTTTCAAATATTTTGAAAACTAATGTTAGCCTTGATTTTTTAGAAGCATAATGTTGGTCTCCTGATTGCGCAACTTTGCCCCCATTTAAGCTAGTTTGTATCTTTTACCGTTTTCGAGATCCCTGTAGTGAGAAGCGAATTTGTAACAGCCTGTGTTCTATAGGATTTTAATCTTTTTTATTTTTTAATGATTTTCAGTTTTATTTTATTTTTTTTTAATGATTTTAAATAATATTCAATATATCCTTTATATGTACAAATTTTTGTTGTAATCTAATTAAGGTTAAGTAGAGTAGAGTAGTAGATTTTGATCGTCGTTTGCAATTTTGCGAAATAATTACTGAACGAGCGATAAACGATAATTTCCTCTTTAATGTGTGTTTTTCGGACGAGTGTACGTTCTTCTTGAATGGTTTAGTGAATCGCTATAATTGTCGTTACTGGGCTGATACCAATCCAAGGATTTTCCAAGAGACACACTCTCAACACCCCCAGAAGTTGAATGTATGGGCAGGTATTTTTGGAAATTCCATTGTAGGTCCTTTTTTCCTTCCTGGAAATTTGACAGGAGATATGTACTTGGATTTACTACAAAATGTCATCGACCCAGCTCTAACAAATATCATAGAGGACGACCCTGCTTACAATGAACACGAACTGATTTTCCAGCAAGACGGAGCTCCTCCACATTACTCGCTCAATGTGCGCAATTACCTAAATGAGACGTTTCCAGGACGCTGGATAGGACGAAGAGGTGCAATTGAGTGGCCCCCTCGGTCACCCGACTTAAATCCTTTAGATTTCTTTCTCTGGGGGCACATTAAAAGCAAAGTTTACAGCACTCGACCTGATACCTTGGAAGATCTGCGAGGACGAATCATTAATGTATGTCGCGAAGTAACACCGCAAGTGCTCCAGAATGTTCGACAACGGTTTGAAGACAATCTGTATCATTGTATGCAAGTTGGCGGACAACATTTTCAGCATTCACTTAACTAATACCGTAAGTTTTGAAGTAAAATTAAATCGATTCTCGTCAAAAATATTGTTCGTATTTTCAAAGCTGCGTATTTTCTAAAATAATGAATCGATTTTCAAAAAGTAAGAATCGATGTATAGAGAATTAAAAGCATAGCACCCCCACTTAGGAGGTTGAAGATTTTGGTATGCTTTTTGAGCCAAAAGTTGTCCCCCTCAGAAACAAATTTGACCTGTTTTTGGATTTTGCCGAAAAGTTCTTTACTACCCTGTAATGCCTTGCGGTACGTTTTCGATGGGCTACCCTGTATATATAGTTACTACATTCCAAAAAAAAATATATTGGTAACAGATCCCTTCGAAATATCTTATATCTTTAAAAAACTGTAAGTAAATGACGCCTAGCACTAAATGTATCAGTCAAGAAGTCGCCAAAAAACTTATTTTGGCATAACCAGAATATCTGACATCGCAGAAGTAGAGAATTGTTTATGATTTCTCTTAAAATACTGTGGTTAATGTTTCGAAAACTAAGGGTTTTCATTTTTAAATCCACATAAGTTGAACCCATTGAATTCATTTCAAAGTATATTATAATTAAACTAGAAAAACTTAAAAAAATATATGAAATATGTTACAGCCATGAAGGGAAACTATTATGTATGTCATGAAGTCTTTGGATAGTTTTTAAAACCACACTTCAGTTTAGTACGTGTCTTATACACATGTCTTGTATGCAATTATTATAACACAAATATCCTGGAGGTGTAAATTTTGCTATTGTTAAATTTTTGCATCACAGCCTCATTTAAAACGTACATACTTCACTGTGCGACGGTATTTCGGTTTTGAGTGGGACACCCTGTATATTAAACGAAAAAAACAACAACAAGAAGTACGTGTTCTGAAAGTCCCTGGTGAAAAATAGCGCCGTGATTTAACAGAAAAAGGCCGAAAATCACCGTTATTACCCTCCGCCTAGCCCTCTCATTCGATTTGGAGGAGGGCACCCCCCTTATATTCGTCTATAGATCTAGTTTTATCGAGCAGGCCACGAGAAAAGCCAATTGCAGAGATTGTGCGCGGCACTCTCGTATTATGGGAGGCCATGCAGGGCTTAAGGGCTTACACTTTCCCGAACTCTGTAATTACATCATCAGTCAGTGTATACGGACTCATCGCATTCATGGGAGCGCTGCCGAAGATATTGGGGTCGCTGCAAAAAACAAAACTAGACTTACTGTTATACCGGATTAAAGCGTACAGCGGGGCGACGGGATAAATTTATTTGGGGGTTACGTGATATTTACGTGTAATAAATTGGGATACCTGTACAAATTACCGTTACATCAACCTTCGACAAAAATTTCACTGCTACAGTTTGCCTCCTGGCATAAGCTTTGTTTTGTATCTACTGGCAGATAATGTAATTCAATGCTGGACGGAGGTTTAGTCAGCAGAGTAGTTGCTTTCCACAATATCATTAGCTAATGACTTGACAATATGTAGATATAACTTAAATACTATGATATATGTACGGTAAGATCGAATTGAAACACCATAATCATAAATCTTTTAAAAAATGTATAAAATAAATAATAAAATAATAAATAGTACGAAAAAAAATCTCATATGCAAATATCAACTATATTTTCGACCATTAAATTGCACTGAAATGAATAACTACTATGCAAAACAGTCATTCTTGAGTTATCCTTTCTATCATGTTGAGTTAATTTTATTTATGCTGCGTTTGCTCATTTTATATAAGGTGATTACTAACTTAGAGAGGGTATTTGAAGAGGTGAGAAAAGTCGATTATCCGAAATATTTTATCCAAATAGAAAATTTTTTTACTGACTTACCACAACAGTATGAAGAAACATTTTTGGAACCGCTGATTACATCGGTAGCTCGGCTGGCTCTGTTTACACCAATGTACATAAAAATGTGCAGTTAATTCATTTGAGTAACACACATTTTTTTGATTATTCAGTCTATGAGAGTTAAATGAAAATATCAATTATTTTTTAGGAAACGCCATTGTCGAGAATTAAATAAAAATATACAATTTGTAGGTTTATGAATATAGAAAATGTGATTGCATTTATGTTCTACCCTACTTTGTGTGAGCTTGCAGAGATTACTGGAACAACAGCAATTATTCTCGTGAAAAGTTAGACGGATACACTTCTCATTAGTTTTATGGAGGGCATTCAATTATATCAACGAGAATATGAGGTAATATGCTAATTGTCTTTGTTTCCTGATTTATATAAAAACAGATGGGTATGATGGATTGTGATTTGTGTTCATGTTATAAAGGACCTTCATTTTGCATTTGAAGTGTTAGCGTTAATATTTCTGTTATTATAATAGACACAAAGGTAATTTAAAAGGTATTAATCTATTTAATATTCTAAAATTGACGTTATTTGGTAACTGAAAATCGACATTAGATGCAGGAGTATCACACTATCAGTACCCAGAGAAAGTGAATGTTTGGGCCGGAATAATAGATAATAGGATACTATACTTTTTCGAAGGAACTTTAACATATCCAAAGTAGAATTCCTGGTTCAATGCACCACAATCGGGTCAAACTTAATGGGCCTCAACTTATTGTGGATGAATTTAGTAGCTTTTTTAGTAGTGTATTCTCGAAACCTGATGCAACCACAGTGGATTTGTCCATCGATTTTGATTTTAATTTGCCTCTTATTGGCATTATTAATTTAACAGAGTTTGAGGTCAATTGCGCTGCTAGGAAACTAAAAAATAAAATTACCTACGGGCCGGACAAGTTACCCAGCTTTTTTGTTAAAGACTGTGCTAATGCGTTTGCTTTCCCGTTGTGTATAATTTTTAACTTGTCATTAAAACAAGGTATATTTCCTGATTCCTGGAAAGCAGCCAGTGTTTGTCCCATACTTAAAGCTGGTGATCCCGCTGATATTGAAAACTACAGGCCCATTACCATTTTATCTAACTTTGCTAAAGTCTTTGAGATGTCCGTGTATAACCGCATCTATCCCCTAGTAAAAAATATTGTCTCAGTCGACCAGCATGGTTTTATGGAAAAACGCTCCACTAATACTAATTTAATTTGCTTCGCTCAGTTTGTTTCTGAGGAAGTGGACAAGTTAGGGCAAGTGGATGTTGTTTACACGGATTTTTCCAAAGCATTTGACCGGGTAGATCACTTACTAATTAGTCAATTTATTCCGGTCTTATTTGAATAATCGATTTCAATATGTTACCTATAATGGATTTAAATCCATTCCTTATGATTTAAAATTGTTCAGTGCTGTTAAATCAGTCGATGATTGTGTAAGGCTTCAGCTGCAGCTAAATAATGTGATTCGATGGTGTAATTTGAACAAACTTTTTCTTAATAACAATAAATGCAAAACGATATCGTTTACTCGTAAACGTAATAAAATTTTGTAAAATTATAAAATCGATTCGCATGTGTTGGCTCGCTGTGATGAAACTAGGGACCTGGGAGTCCATTTTGACTCAGAATTATGCTTTACGTCCCACATAGAGCACACCGTATATGCTTCTACGAAAGCACTTGGATTTATAATTAGACAAGGTCGGGATTTTCATGATATTAAGGTTCTAAAAACCTTGTTTTTTTGCATATGTGAGATCCAAGCTTGAATATTGCTCGCTCGTTTGGAGCCTTTTTTATGATAATCATATTAGATCGATAGAGGCAGTACAGAGAAAATTCCTAAAATATCTTGTATATCGCATTGATATCCGGAGCGCGGTTGTGATCAAAACATATTACTTAGTCGGTTCGGCCTTAATTCGTTAGATTTTAGGAGACGCTAATATTCACTTAAATTCTTGCATTCTTTTTTACGTAATGGCGTCGACTGTCTAGAAATTCTTAGCCAACTTTATTTTCTAGTTCCTAGAACGTCAAATCGTTCTTGGAGTACCTTTCACACCCCTATATCTAATATATCTAATCTCTTATTGAAGTCACCACTTCAATAAGAGAGACTCATAATTATAATTCTATTTGTGTGACATTTTCAACTGTTCTCTTTCTGACCTTTTTCATGCAACTAAGAACAGGTTTATTTAATTGTTGTTTATATCTAATGGTAGCTATTAGAATATTTGCATGAATTATATTTTGATCTTTTGTTTTTTTTGAGTAATGCTGTGTTCTAGGTGCACCCATCAGTTTTATTTTATTATGTACTGTTTCTTTCTTTCTTGAATTTAATACTTGTACTTCAATTTAATACTTGTACTGGATTGTCCTGGAAATGGTTATACTGTTGGACAAATAAAGTGTTATTATTATATCCTCAATATTTACAATTTCTAGAAGACAATTTGTTCCCCGAACTGAATAGGTATTGGTAAGAAACTTTTTGGACAACGTCTTTCGAGGTAGATAGAGAAATGGATTAATTGAACTTAGAGGAAGGAACATTCCCTACCGAATCCATTCCAACAGTACATTTATAGTTTTTAAATAATATGAATAATCTGCGATGTGTGATGTTTTTTGTACTTAAAAATTTTAACTCTTATACCTAATTCTGTTTTAATCCTGTTAATAAGGCGTCAAAATAGTGCTGAAGACTGCACTGGTCAACATTTAGTTTGAACAAAAACACCCGACTTTACCTAGGTACCCAGCGGTTTTTGGGGTTGCTGATTCCGAAGCCAAGGTCGGTTAAGCTCTATCACGTCAGGTTCAAGGTCATTTGAAAGTCAAACTAAGAAAAGGTGGTTGAAAAAATCTAAAAAAATTCATACATAGATTTTTTGGGTCTTTGAGTATGAATCCGATGTGGGTTTACTTCTATCACCTCCTGTTCAAGGTCGTTTGAAGGTTAAAGTAAGAATAGGGGTTGAAAAAATTGGAAAAAATGTTTACGAATGTTCACTTGCTTACTTTTGTCTGTTTATATGTCTTTTTACCTGCATACCTGTTTGTTTGCTTGTTAGTCCGTATTTATCGTCCGCCTGTATTTTTCTCTGGCCATCTACCTGACATCCTTCCTTTCTACCTGACTTTCTGTCGGTAATTTTGTCTATCTTCCTGTCTCATGAAATGACTAGATGTTTTTATCTATCTGTTTTTCTGCCACTCTCTGGCTAAATGTCATATAAATCTGAAATTTCATTTTCTTCATTCTTATCTTGATTGGTTCCTACAAAATCTGGGAGCCTTTAGTGAAGAACAAGGAAAAATAATGCACCAGGACCTGAATCAGCTTGAACAAAGATATCAAGGTGTTTGGCGGAAGAATATGTTAGCAGACTATTACTGGAATCTAAAGGGAGACACAAATAAACCACATAAAAGAAAAGCGATTCGAAGATCATTCCAGGAACAACGTAAGCGTTCTCGTCCGAATTTCGATTAATACAGTTATGCTGAGAGAAGCGAATTGATTTGTTGAAGGCTTTCAAAAGTTTTTTTTAATCTAGTTTTTGTACAATTACGCAAAACCGAGAGAGGATGATAGGCCGAAAGATAAGAAGACAAACTGACAAGGAGGCAGACAGACTGTTAGTGGACATTTAGACAGAGGGTGGCAGAAAAACAGACAAATAGAAACATTTAGTCATTTAGTCAGACAGAAAGACAGACAAAATTACAGACAGAAAGTTAGGATTTTAGGTAGATGGACAGAGAGAAAATACAGGCGGAAGATAAATACAGACAAACAAGCAAACAAACGGGTTTCTGCTCTATTAACTAAAATAGGAGCAGCTCCTTTCCATGTCTGATTTCCCGAAGTAATGGAAGGATTAAATTGAATAATAGTCTTATTAATATAAAATTGACAAAAGATTGCCCTAATAATATTAATCTTCTATAATTATCAAATAAGATCTTTATTGATTATCATTCTTATTTCCACCATTTTAAGAATTTTAGGATTAAATTAAATCAGACTACGAAAGATTTTAGCATATTTATCTAGTAATCATATCAGTTGAATATTAGCCAGATTACTTATAGGTAAAAAGGCAGACAGATAAACAGACAAAAGTTGCTCACCTTACATCTACTCCGTAAACATTTTTTCCAATTTTTTTCACCGCCTATTCTTACTTTAACCTTCAAACGACCTTGAACATGAGGTAATAGAGGTGAACCGACATCGGATTCATATTCAGCGACCCAAAAAACCTATGTTTCAATTTTTTCAGATTTTTTCAACCACCTTTTCTTAACTTGACCTTCAAATTACCTTAAACCTGACGCTATAGAGCTTAACCTGCCTCGGCATCGGAATTAGCGACCCCAAAAACCCTTCTGAACGCAAATATCTCTGACATATCGCTCCAAAGCACTCCAAGATCGTTAAAAATCGAACCACCGAAATCGCGATTACGAAAAAATACATTATGTGAAGAAAAACATGTAGAGTTCTATTTTACAAAGTAAATACCCAAGAGTATTTCCTCTAAATCGAACGTGTTCCCAATGGCCAAATATAGGAAACTTTTTTAAATTAAATTCAAGCAAATCTGTCATTTTCTACAGCTCGAGAATATTTATATTAGAAATTTGTAATGCAGAAGGAGTTTCATTAAGAAAATATAATCAAAATAAAGCTAAACATGCCGATCAAATATTCCTTTTCAATGTACGTTGTGTAAAAGTTAAAAAAAAGTACCTAATGATTTCCGGAAAACTTCCTGTTACATTGTTCGTGTTGTTTCAACTAATGTGCTAGAATGTTAGATTGAGATAATAAAAATGGCATTTTAAATCAATTAAGCGTCTAATTGAAAGCTTTCCTGATATAAATTACATGATTAATCGAGCGGTCCAGGAACTTTTAAAATGTTCTGTTTACTTGGCGAGCACTTGTAAAATCAAAGAAAGCTGCTACAAAAAAAAAGAGCGTATCTCTAGAAGGAGGCCGTTAAGAGCTTCCTGTTTGAGTTAATTTAAAATTTATCCAAACTTATTCCGGAGAAACTAGATGAAATAAAATGCTAATTTAATTTAAGATAGTATCTGAAAGAAATTCGTTTTATTTCCGGAAAGTCCAGGAATTACCCGTTTATCTTAATAGTTTAATATACTGGGTGACCCATTTAAACCTGAAACCTTCCATGTGTTTACATCGATTCCGACTTTCTTTCATATATAGAACATCAGGAACAGGATATCAGGACAACAGGACAACAGGAACAAATATCAGGTTTGGTTTGAATTTGGAACTTTTGAATTAGACTTTAACGAGAGATACAAATCTGAGGTCAACATCAATCGACAGTCCAAGATTCTTACATATGTTAACTGGTTCAAGTGATCAATTATTGACACTGCCTTGAAATTCTTGTTTCGCAATAATTAGCTATCTGTGAGGACCAAACACTAACAATTTCGTTTTTTCCTTATTGAGCACAAGGTGAGCTCATTAATAATAATAATCCTAAGGCATATTGATATTATGAAGAGCAACATGATGCTCATTATACAGGGTGTTCCGAATTTTATGCAATAAACTTCGAGGGCAGATAGATCTCTTTAAAATAATATGTGTTTGCCTTATAAACATTGGTCTGGAACGGCCCCGTTTTAGAGATACAGGGTGTTGAAATTGTTAAAAAAAATTGATTTTTTGTTTATATCTCCGGAATGTATTAACCGATTTCAATAAAATTTGGTACAGATAATCTGTGATAGTAGGCCTTGCATTCCCTAAAATATGAGCTCTAAAGGTACAACTAGTGGTGTACAACTTGGTAGGGGTCATCTCCTTTTTTATAAAAAATCTACGCCACTGCATTTTTTACAAGTTATAGTAACGCATTTATATTCTAATGGACAAAATACGTAAAAAAGGTAACTAATATTTTCCCTAACATTCGCCGTTTTCAAGTTATTCATACCAATACAATCCCCTTGTGCAGACATTTCTAACAATATTATAAAAATATTTATGTTTATGCTTAAAAGTAAGTGGAATTTGTAAGCACATCATCAAAATTCTTTACACTCGTTTCCACACCACTTGTGAGGTAGAGCTCCTTACGCATTTTAGTTTTCCCTGGAAGCCTAACCCACTACTTTTACAAATAAGAACTTAAATCAAAATAATAATAAATGTACATTTACCAAAGGCGAGGGGTAGAGAATTTTCACAATGTGCATATTTGGTCACAAGAAAATCCTCATGAAATTCGGACAAGATCTTTTCAACACGAATTTTCTGTGAACGTGTGGCTCGGAATAATTCGCAATAAAGTTCGTGGACCTTTCTTCTTGCTACCCTGTCAAAAATTCCCAGTCATTTCTAAACTTTCTAGAAAACCTCTATTTGAATTATAGCACAGCTTAATGAAAATTATATGGGGCGATTGGTAGAAGACCAAATGCCAATGTGCAGAGGGTCCAGTGTCTTGACCAGCCAGATTTCCATATCTAAACTCCCTGTACTTCTATGTTTGGTTCTATCTGAAAAGTAAAGTTTATTATACTTCAACAGATACAAGACCATAACTACTGGGTAGTCTACAACAGAAGACGGGTGTAATGAATTATCAGAAAATCACCACATGATATTAGCTTTAATTCCATTAATAGAAGATGTCAGAAATGTATCGATGTGGGTGGTTCGCATTTTGAACAATTGTTGTAAATACGTAACGTTCATTTTGTTTCTTGTTTAGTTGCTGTTGCTTGGTATATTTTTATTGTTATTTTGATTTAAATTGTTCTTATTTGTAAAGAGCATTAGGCCTCCAGGGGAAACTAAACCACGCCAGGAACACTACCTCACAGGTGGTGTAGAAAGGAGTGTAAATAATTTTGTTGATGTGCTTACAAGTTGCACTCCCTTTTAAGCATAAATATAAATATTCTTGTAATATTATGGTCAGAAGTGTCTGCCACCAGGGGATTGTATTGGTATGAATAACTCGAGAACGGTGAACTTTAGTGAAAAAAATCAAGTCACCTTTTTACGTATTTTGTGCATTATAATATAAATCAGTTACAATGACTTGTAAAAAATGCAGTGGCGTAGTTTTTTTTTAAAGGGGTGATCCCTGTCCAGTTGTACACCACTGGTTGTACCCTTAAAGCTCATATTTTAGGGAATGTAAGGCCTACTATTATAGATTATCTGTACCAAATATTATTGAGATCGGTTAATAGATTCCGGAGATATAAACAAAAAATCAATATTTTTTATCAACTTCAACACCTTGTATCTCTAAAACGGGACTGTTCCAGACCAATGTTTATAAGGTAAACACATATTATTTTAAAGAGATCTATCTGCCCTCGAAGTTTCCTGCATAAAATTCGGACCACCTTGTATAAAAATTGATAATATACCTGAGTGTCACCCGCATATTGATGCAACAAAACTTTGCTTTATTGTTTTGGAACTGTGGTTTTATACTGGCTTTATAACAATTATTAGTGAACTGGCCTTGAACTAACCCTCTTATTTAATTAGCTTCCGACTGTTCTGTAGCTTTGTTTATACTTATGTATAAGTTTTTGTGAAACAGTCGACTATCATAGAATGTTCTAGAATCTTCTTGACAATTCCAGATTAAGCGAAAATTCTTTTACAAATTGTACATCTATACAAACACTATTCTTAAATCTAATTACAGTGTCATATGTATTCTATCTTTTATTCTACTCTAAGTCTATCATAGCTTAGGCGCACTGTACATTATATTGAGCTGTTCATGTTTCAAATTTATTTTAAGAATAAAATGACTGAAAATTATTTAGATACCACTCTCACGCTCTTTCATGGCAATAATATTGATTGATTCTTAAATTATTTTCTTGTATAAGAAAAATTAAGAGAATTTTTCATACAAATTTCCTTGACATATCTTTTAAGTTCGCCTAGACTCCACGGGCTGTTTTTATGCCTTAAAATTTCCCAAGGGAGCCAGAAATTTGAATATAGACCGTAAAGTAATTTAGAAAAGGATCGGATGATGATATGTATCGCCTCTGAGGAAATATGACTCCATCTCAAGCTATACGATAGTTGATATCAAAGTTATTTCTGCAGATTTTGATATATAACTAATAATTTATCAACAGCCGCTCTTTCCTTCTTTCTAGAGCTTCATAACTTTTTTTACTTAAACTTGATTTAAATATAAAACAGACGGTGGGAATGTTTACTTTCAATAAATAAAAGCCAAATATCTATCTTATTAAAATTAAATTATTAAAAAAAAAATTAAGACTCAAAATTCATGTTCAGAAAACATATATCGTAGTTACATACACAAAATAAGACTTTTTTAGAAGGATTTCAAGACACGTCTCGTAATTTTCTTGAAAACTGTGCATTCTATAGAAAAGAGATAATGTTATTTTTTCAATTTACCATGCTCTTTCAGACAAAGTACTGTGTAAAAAAGATGACAATGCTCCTAAATTTTCGTCTCTGAATTATCTCATTTATAATGGCCATATTCAAATAATTCAGACTTATTATACAGGGTGTAACTAAATAAGTGTAAAACATTTAAGGGGTGATTCCTCATCGAAAAATATATAGGATCTTTCATATAAAGAAACTTCATTGGAGCATCCCTTGTTCAGATACAGCCCCTTAAAGGGGGTACATAAAATTTGTTTAACAATTTTTTTCACAAGCACTAAACAAGTTACAATATTGAAATTAACCTGACATTTTCTACTACCAAAAAGACACTTAGCCAGTAATTTATTTGGTTTACCCCATGGTAGTAAGGGGTGGAAAACGCAACCCCTAAAATTTATTTCCAACGTAATTTTTTGTCTTATTATTTTTTTACCATTTAAAAAATTATTTCCGATAGCCTGTTTCATTCTAAAAAAAAATGTCTCTTGAATTTTTTGCCCAAATTAAACCAGTTCGCAGTAAAAAATTATTTTACGAACAACTACAGAGATACATCGTCATAAATGCGGACTGGATTTACTGTTATTTTGTAGTTACTACCTGCATTAAATGATTAAAGGGGAATAATCAAAACTAATTTAATAATAACAAAACATACAACATGTAGAAATCATAGTAAATGTTCAATATGTCTACCTTCAGACATTACGCATGCGTCTAGACGTCGGCGCATTGAGCCACGTATTCGCTCAAATATTCCTGGAGTCTCTCTAATTACCCTGCACGCATCGATAATGCGGTTTCTTAAGTCCTCTACATCGCGAACAGGAGTACGATAAACCAAATGCTGCAAATGGCCCCAAGTAGACAAATCCAGAGGATTGAGATCCGGGGATCGAGCGGGCCAATTCTGTGGTCCTCCTCGACCTATCCACTGATTTGCATATGTTTCAGTTAAATGCTGACGTGCTACTTGACTAAAATGGGCGGGAGCCCCATCATGCATAAAAACCATATCCCTTCTGACGCCCAAAGGAACTTCCTCCAGCAGTACGGGGGGATGCACTTTTCTTAAAAATTGAACGTATGCCTCACCATTTAATCGAGGAGGTAGAAAATGAGGCCCAATTAAATAATCCCCAATAACTCCGACCCACACCTTAAGAGAAAACTGTTCTTGATGGTTAGTTTCGACAATAGCGTGATGGTTTTCATCAGCCCATATGTGGTAATTATGAAAATTAATAATCTTGTCCCGAGAAAAACTACATTCGTCTGTGAATTCGATCGTCTTCAGAAAGTCACGATTTCTTCTAATCATTTCCAGCATCCAATTGCAAAATTCAAGACGGTTCGGAAAGTCTCGCGGTAACAGTGCCTGTACTCGTTGCAGATGGTAAGGGTATAAGAGATGTTCCTTTAAAATTCGAAATACCGTCATATGATCAACATTTAGCTGGAAAGCAATCTTTCTAGTACTGGTAGTAGGTTGTTCTTCTATCAAATTAAGTACTGCTGCCTCAAGCTGTGGTGTTCTTACTTCTCGATGGCGACCACAATCCTGCGTTCTTTTGTTGAATGAACCATATTCACGTAATCGTTGATGAAGTCAGACAAATATTCTATGTGAAGGATGCTGCCGTTGAGGATACATTTCAGCATATCTTGTAGAAGCTTCTAACCCATTCCCCTGCGACAGACCGTAAACGTAATGCATATCAGCCATTTCCTCATTTGTGTATGCCATTTTAATAACAAGTGAATTATTAAAGTAACAAATTAAGAACAGAACAATACACAATTAGTATTACTTCAATTTCAAAAATTTACAAACTGACAGCTTGATTCCAATTTAATTGTCAGTATCGCTAATAGCGGCCTACTAGATAAATTAGTTTCGTATTTTCGTTTTATGGCGATATGTATCTTGTTCGTAAAATAATTTTTTGCTGCGAACTGGTTTAATTTGGGCAAAAAATTCAAGAGACATTTTTTTTTAGAATGAAACAGGCTATCGGAAATAAATTTTTAAATGGTAAACAAATAATAAGACAAAAAGTTACGTTGGAAATAAATTTTAGGGGTTGCGTTTTCCACCCCTTACAACCATGGGGTAAACCAAATAAATTACTGGCTAAGTGTCTTTTTGGTAGTAGAAAATGTCAGGTTAATTTCAATATTGTAACTTGTTTAGTGCTTGTGAAAAAAATTGTTAAACAAATTTTATGTACCCCCTTTAAGGGGCTGTATCTTAACAAGGGATGCTCCAATGAAGTTTCTTTATATGAAAGATCCTATCTTTTTTTCGATGAGGAATCAACCCCTTAAATGTTTTACACTTATTTAGTTACACCCTGTATAATAAATAGACTGTGACAAACTTGAATTTATTTGGGCAACCCATTTGGAAGATATAAACAAAAACATTTTTTTTTACTAAAACTTTTATATTTTTATTACTCACGAGGGATAAGATAGGCTTTTCGTTTGGTTTTCAGGTCGGTTTGCCTACTCTATTTATTTGCGTGCGGTAATCACACTTGTCATAAAAACTAGTAGGTATGTGCAATTCGTGCGGTTGTCTATTGCCCACTTGAGCAGATTCGCTCTCGTGGGCAATAGACAACTTGCCGCTCTTATTGCACAATATACTAATGTATACAGGGTTGAGCAAATGTGCTGGAATACCTGTGTACCATAAGTTTGATAAAAAAATACCTTAACAAAAGTGTTTGTAGTATTGGTAGTGTTTGTAGTTTGTAGTATAGTATTTTTATTCTTTTCAATTACGTCCTTTATTTTTACGGCGTTGTCGGCAGTTTTTTTAAATGGACTGCCTAGTTTAACATTTTTAGAAAGACAGATATTCACCGATTACAATGGATTTGGTGGGTCTACGATTTATTGTTTTTTGAAGCACTTGAATATTAAAAAAAGATCCATAATAAATGTTCAAACTGGTGACCTTCGGCAGCCTGACAATATCCTACTCAATTAACGAAGGCTCTTAAGGAATTTTTAATAGGATGCTGTGATATTTCTTAAACGGCCATCCTAATTAGGTCTTCCAACTCTTCAAAGGACTGACGTTTGGTCTTGTAAGCAACATATTTTAAATGACTCCAATGGAAATAGTCTAACGGATTTAAATCTGGCGATCGCGGTGGCCATGCAATTATCCCCTTCGCCTTATCCATCTCTGCTCCATAATGAGGCGGAGCTCCATCTTGTTGGTACCAAATGTCATTTGAGAGTAGTTCAAAATTTGCTTACTTTGGAAATAAACGAATCAATGCTGGAACAATTTGCTTGCGCATAAGTTGTAAATAACAATTAGAGTTCAAATTTTTTTTAAGAAAGAATAGGCCGATGATGTGTCCTATGATTATGTCCATCCATACATTTACTGAGGATATTGAGTGTGATTTTCTTCTATTCTAAAGTAACATTATGTTGATTTACAAAACCTTTCAAGCAGAATGTTGATTCATTGGAGAAAAGTATATTATTGACACATTTTCTATTATTTTCAATGTTGTTTATCATTTCCTCACATTTCCAAGAAAATATTTTCTTCTTTCAAGAAAATTATTTATTTATTTAAATATTATAAATTTCTACCCAGAAATATACAGGCAGTATTTAAATTTAAAATAAATATGATACTTACGGTTAAACGAACTCTATTCTTAGTTTTATGACCTACAAAGATTTTATAGAAATGTGTTTTGTGTTTAGAGCTGGGTCGCTCATGAACGACTCGCACGAATGTGCCGGCACATAATCTTGTGCCGTGAACGAACGACTCGCAACGAAGGAGCTAATCGTTCATCGTTCATACCGGCACCTAATCTGTGACCGGCACTGAGCGAGCACTGAACATTGAACGAGCCGAGAGCCGAGCTCGATTGTTCCACTCCAGCTCCAGAGTCAGAGGTAAATACCACGACTACACGACAGAAATATAATTTAGGAATAAGTGAGCCGCAAATGTAAAAATAAATGTTTATTATTAGAATACTGTAGAATATTTTAATAGGACATATAATTGTTTAAAACTGCAATAAATTATTATCAAGATATTAAAAATAGAATAAAGTTTATTTCTCCTAGGCATAAATAAACGGAAAAATTATTAAATTAACAAAATCATCTCAAATGCAGTTATAGGTAATAGTTAAAAAAATGTTTGCAAATTATGTAGATACCCTATTAAAAATTATAATTTAAAAATATAATTTGGGAGATTTTTTCACCTTGTAAGTTAGGTACTTCGTTTAGCAGTAACAATTTGCCCTGCTTTGGAAAAAATCCTCACGGAACAGATGATGCTACGACATGTAATAAATAAGAGTTGTTAAAGAAAATAATAATAGAGAAATAGTTGTTTTTTAGGTGGTTTTTTTAACAAAACACGATTTTGTTACTTGTCAAAACATTTTCTGAATAGTGCCACCTCCCACCAGTTGTGCATATTAGGCACAGCCACAACTCGAAAGAGCAGGAGTGAGCAAGATACGAGTGTTTACTTGAGCAATTGTCAGCATAGTCAACATTCAACATCTTGCACGTGTCGTTCAAATGAACGACTCGCATTGAACGGCACACTTAAATGAGTTGTGCCGCACGTGCCGACACATCCAAAATGAACGAGCGACCCAGCTCTATTTGTGTTGTTGTTATATATTAATGTATAGTTTGTTTAATATAAAATTGAATAGTTTTGGTCAAATGATTGTATATACTTATTTTAAGAATACATTTGGATATAAATATTTCTCAGTAATAAAAAATAATTTGTTTCAAACTTACAACATCTAGTACAACAGCTAGGATCGTTCGTAAGTTTAATCAACCAGACATAGGTTGGTGTGGGACTTATTGATAGTCCTCATCAATATTTCGTTAGAACGATCCAGCTGCTTTAATGTCGTTAGATGTGTATACACAGAGCGTAAGTGGCTCCACCTATCGTGCTAATTCCCACCTACGCCATTCTGTGACCTGCTACAATTTTCTTTCAAGAAAACATAAGTTTGATTATAATATGCTTGCTCTTAAATAATTCCTACATTAATACTAAATTTTAAATATACAACATATATTTTAAGAAACTGGTAATTTGGAAACAAATATGTTTGCAGTTTATAATGAACTGTAAGAGATATTGTAGCTAAAGTCCGAGATAATAAATTTGAAAACAATAAAAGATTTGAATTAAATTATATATATTTACAAATAATATAAATTCTGAGAAAAATTATAGATTACAGCAAATATTTCACTTAGTTTGACGAAAGTATATTTGAATAAAATAAAATAACATTTACGGCAAATAATTCCATTTAAAACTATCTGCTCATTTGATCCAAATACGTTTTTTTTTCAGTGCATGCATCTTGTAGAGATCTCTTCCTGTCTCCAAAACCAACCATCATTAACAACGAAATTCTTTCACGTTCACTGAGTTCACCCATCACTTGAAGTTTGAACAGCAATCTTAATAAGTAATAACAATAACTATATGTCACTATTGACTGCATCTGACAGGAATACATGATTTGATTTATTTTAAACAAAATTTGCAAAAACGTTAGCAAACCCCATTACTTTTTCAGAAAAAGAACAAAAATACTGTAAAAACTTTTACTAAAGGTACCTAGTGTTTAATCAAATTTATTGTTCACCCTGTACACAGGAGTTCCAACACATTTTTCCAATCCTGTACAATTGTTTCTTATTTTTTAGAGTACTCTTTGCTTTCAAAATTGCTTTTTTAAACACCCTGTATATATCTGCGAAATCTGTATATATCTTTAGTGGGAAAAAAGCGATTTTGTCGAGCCTCCGGACTATTTATATACTTCCAGATAAGTGGATAAAAACCATAACAACGTGACTCCAATTTATGTCCTGACAATTAATAATACCCAGCAACAAAAAATATTATCTCCGCTCATTTTTTGTCCAGCTTCACGTGTACAACAGCCAACAAAACTGATTTATGTAACTACAACGTAATCCTTGGAAATGCTCATTAAAAGGTATACAATGGGATGCCTCGAACAAACGATTTAATTACATTGCTAGGAGGTGTAATTTATTAGCCCCGCGCCTCGAACGGTTCCTTAAGCACTCCTGCATGGCGTGTGAAAGTAGGCGGTGGAAAATCGTATGGAGCGGGGCGATCATTAATATCTATAAAATATTTGCTAAAGGCATTGTGCAAACCCCCTAAACGAAACTTGCGAGAAAGAGTAATTCTTTCCATACACAAATTTATATGTGTAACTTTAGATCAATTACAAGGCGGATTTCTAAATGTCGTTTCTCGTGTTTTTGTCACACACTGAATATATAACACATGCAATACTGTCTCGTCTTCCTGTTCACAGCCCCTACAAAGAGGTGTTTCACACTTCCTTATGTTGTAAAGGTGCTCTCTTCGCCAGTAGTGTCCAGTTTGAATACCTGTCACCAGGCGAAGATTTGACCTAGACATGGCCAGGTATTGTTTGGCTGTATCCTTGCTAGGATATTTTAAGAACTCCATAGCGATAGACAGCTATTTGTTTCATCCCACCGTTTCATAAATTCTTTGTGGGTGTTTTCCTTAATAATTTCAGCTAGTGCTGACAGTGGAAGCGCACTAGAGGGACCGGGTCCAAAAATGTTGAGGCCCGATGCACTCGTGTGAAACCCGAAAAATGAAAAGTTTGTGTGATATTATCCACGGTTTCCAACTCAAAATTTGGTTGCACATCTAGAGGGTTGTAAAATATTATTATTTGAACATTTAGAGCACAATTTTCAACTTGATGCCGGAAAAAATTCTACCATCTAAATGTTCGTGTTCACAAAAAATCGAAATACGTCGGCGAGAGGGACCTATAAGCAGTTAAGAACCACTCTCGTTTTTCTTTGGTTGCCCGTCTAGGGAGTTGTATATATTATTATTTGAACATTTAGAGCAGAATTTTAAAGTTTATGCCGAAAAAAAATTCTACCTCGTCTAAACGTACCCGTTCACAAAAATTTTGAAATACGTCGGCGAGAGGGACCTATAAGCAACTCAGAACCATCCTCGTTTTTCTTTGGTTGCCCGTCTAGGGGTTATAAATATTATTATTTAAACATTTAAAGCAGAATTTTCAAATTTATGTCGAAAAAAAAAAATTCTACCCCATCTAAACGTTCCCGTCCACAAAAATTTTGAAATACGTGGCGAGGGGGACCTATAAGCAATTTATTTAAATAATAATATTTTACAACCCCCTAGACGGGCAACCAAAGAAAAACGAGGGCGGTTCTGAGTTGCTTCAAATACTAGTCAAAGTACTACTGGCACATACACGTCGTCGCATACATCCACAAGTACCGAGTCTAGTACGTTGGGTACGTTTGTACAAAAATGGAACGCAAAAGAAAATGTAGAAAAGCGAACCATTTACGTCATTGAGAAAAATCTGAAAATGTATTTAGGTATTCCAAGTCATTCTATGTTTATAATAAATATGTTTTGTGAAAAATGCATTTCAACAAGACTTGATGTATTGTGCAAAACCGTACTTATCTTATCAACTTCGACGTCACCTGTTACATGTCTCTTGGTAATAATTCTGGATATGTTTAGCCTTCATTGTCTTACGCTTAGGGGCGTATATTTTTCTAATATAAAATTGTTACAATTATTATTTAAGGCTGTTCATTATTTATGACATGTTCAAATATGTATTTTGTCGAGACCGCCCAGATAGTACAATAACGACTTCTTATTTCACATTTAACTGGTTTTATACAAGATCATGTTGTTCTTTGATTTCTTGTGTCCACTTTATGTCACACGTTTATACGAGCCTTGTTGCAGTTACTAACATTTTCGCCCGTGTGGAACGAATCTGGATTACGCTGGATAGCCTCCCGTATGGGACTCCAGTGTTAAGAAGGATCTTCCGAAATCTCAACTGTAGCTGAGTAGCCTCCCGTATTATGGGACCTCAGTACCTTCCGGCTCTGCCGGCTAACTGACACCAAATCTCTCCAGTTTTACTTGGAAGTGTGTATGACTAATATGGGGTTAACAGATGACATTTAGTGACACATTAAATTAAACAGGACTTATTTATCATTAGCAAAGGTTCTTAATTTATGCCTTTGATTAGCGGTTGTTTTGTATTTATATTTGGGTGGTAAGAGCAACGATCGTGGGTTTCTCTGCCATGCTCTTTCCCCACAGGAGCTCTAGGTGAGTCTGGCACTCTCATTTGATATTCGATGTTAAATGGTTGTTAATGTTTTTGTTGTTCTTTCTATTTGTCACATGTTTAATTTGAATTGTATGTAAATAAAGGTTAAGTGTATGTACTCTGCTTTTGTTTCATATAATTAAACCATACATCCCCTACACAAAGTTAGTAGCCAGCGCCTTCCGGTCAATTAAAAATGGATACACACAACGTAGGTAGTCCTTAAGACGATCACATATTTTTGGCCACAACTACGTTTACTTATTTTTTTGTCGAACCTAGGGTTGTTATACTACAGTATATCTCTTATACACTCTCTATTTGTACACTAAAAAATATAGGTATATAATACAGGTAAAAGTATAGCAAATATTTACACATCTCTCCGACTGCTCGAGACTTGATCGCCGAGTGGCCGGTATCGTGAAGTCATTACCTGTTCTCCCGCAGTGTTGACCTTACAAATTCAGAATTAAATATATCACTTATTATTAATCCTATTGACCTAATTTTTTAAAGGTGGTTAAATACTATCAGAAAATGAAAGAAAAAGTTTAAAATTATATATCACTGAATGGGCCTATTCCGTTTATACCACGGTAGCATGCCTATCCATTGCCCACTGATATGCAAGGATCTGGAATATATTCCACATCCTGCACCTTCTTTCCTTTTTGATCCGTCTGTGAAGACGTTGATTGCATCTTCGCGGGCGGTCTTCTCCTGTCTCTTAACGAGTACGGTGTAGGGCTTGTCGAACGCAAACCGGGAACAATAATTAATTGTTGTCCTGTATCTATGTAATTCACATCTGTAGTACTCTACTCCAGGCTTGGTGAGTAAATCTAGTACACTTCTTCTACCTCTTATAACCGGCTTATAAACCCAAAATTCTTTTAATTCTTTAGTTGTACCAGATATCGTTGTGGTACCGAGTCAGAGTGCCAATTAAACGAACGAACCCGAGTTACTATACACGTAAGCCATTTTTGGCACTTGAAAAACTAATGTAAACACTATCGCATAAACGTTAATACTAAAATTGGATTTCAATGTTCGGAATCGCCTGGAACGTCGAGAGAGAGCGCACTGCGTACAGCACACGATGCGAATGACAGTAGTGGTTACAGTAGCCCATCGATGTAAGGGTTGTAGATACTACAACTTCAATAATTTTTTTCTGGGAAACTGTAAGGATGTTACAAATTTTTTTTTACGATATTGACTCCATTTTTCATGACGCATCTATTCTCAAATTTTTTGAATAAGTTGTGAATCACTCTATATAACTTTTTATAATTTTACATTTAAATTATTGTTAAGTTTAAAATTAGTCAGTCATTAATAAACGATATTAAGCTTTATGAATGGTAAATATTAAATAAACTATTAATTGCTACAAACATATTTATTTTAATATTAATCCGCCTTCATCAGTTACGAGCAAACTTATTGGTTAGAAGGTCTTTACCTTCTAACCAATAAGTTTGCTATTTAACTTTAATAACTAGTTAGTTTGGTTTGAAGGTGTCTTATTTACCGTGTGTGTTGTTTTACTGTGCAAAGTTTAAAACATCGTTTGCAAGAGACGGCGCAGGTCCAGTGCCCACAAACTACTGAAGCGAACTTATACAAGTTTGTCTATATCTAAATGGACAATAAATTAAAGTTATACAAGATGATTCACAACTTATCCAAAAAATTTGAGAATAGATGAGGCATGAGAAATGGAGTCAATATCGTAAATTTTTTTTATATTCTTATATGTATGTGGTTTCCGAGAAAAAAATTATTGAAGTTGTAGTACTTTCAACCATTACATAGCTGGACAACTGTAGCTTCCAGCGTCACCGACCCCGAATACTGAAATCCGATTTTACAATCGTCGTTGCGGTAGTGTTTACAATAGTATATTAGTAGTTAGTGTCAAAGTTGGCTTGCTTGTATAGTAACACGGAGTTGATGGATATCGTTTTAATTTATGGTGAAGCATGACGATATTTGTATTTTGGCGAAACATTTGTTTTATGGTGAAGTAGGACAACATTTGTGTTAGTTCGTAGAAACTGAGACGGGCCCAAATGCGTTTACATGTTGGTGGGCAAAATTTTGAACAGTTATTGTAACATCAGGTATGTCAAATTATTTTATTAAAATCACAAATTAATTTCATTGATGAATAATAATAATAGCGATAAAAGCAGTTGAAGTTTTTGTCTAATTTTTATTACACTTCGCCTTGTTTTACTGTGGACTAATTTCCAGTGCCGTGCAGAAGGGTATTTTTAAATCATTTTCGAACTGTACTGTCCTTTTTAATTTTTTATTTACAAAATTGTATTTGTAAGAGACCCTATACATCCAAATTTAATTTTTTTTGATAAGTTCTGAATCGCTGCATATTTATTATATTTTGTGAGGTGAAGAGTTTCAGTGATCGTTTTTATTCCTAAAATGTACAATATAATAAGCAGATACTTATAACGCTATTTATTATATTATACAATTGCATGGACTTATTTTGTTTGGTGGCAATGATGGTGGACGGGGCAGAAAAATTAGAAAATTAATCAAGTCGCAGCTCTGGTTAATGCATTTCTTCACAACGCTTCTCGAAGCATATAAAATTAAAATACATAGCCTTCATAAATGTTCACAAGCCACGTGACAGTCGAGCATAGGCAATCAACAATTCATGGTTGGTAATATCAACTGAAAATCCCTAAATCTCAGTGGGGTGGTTGAAAGGGTTACATGTAATTAAATAAAATTGTATAAAATATGGGCCCTTTTATACGTCTTCTTGACATCGCTACCCAAACGTCTTTTTTAAGGGATGTAACCGGGTTTCTGCAAATGTATGAGGATTTTCAGCAGTCCACGGTCCATAATTTTGGTTATTTACATAACGTCATCAGTGGAAAACGACAAAACCAACAAATTAAACAGGTCAACATTTGATCTAGGGACAATCGTCAGAAGTGACTATGGCAAATAGGGGTTTTTTGGGTCGCTGATCAAGAATCCGAGGTCGGTTAAGCTCCATCACATCAGGCTCAAGGTGATTTGAAGATCAAATCAAGAAATGACCTCCAAAAATTTGAAAAAATTCATGCTTATGTTTTAGAGGTTACTGAACCCGAATCCGAGGTTTGTTTACCCCTACGATACACCCTAGAGGTCATTCAAGGTTATTTCAAGGTCATTCATGAAGTATTTTGGATAGAAAATTTAAAATCAGTCTGAAAAATCTGAAAAAGTTCGTCTGAATGTTTTTGAGGTGAATTGAACGCGAATCCAAGGTTATTTAAGCTCCATCACGTTATGGTAAAAGACTGAGCAGTAATCAAGATGAGGAAGGGCTAGGGCTAACACAAGCCACTTGCGTAACCGAAAAGACATAAAATGCTGAAAGAATTTATAACTTAATGATATAATGCGTGCTTGACTTCTTTTGCTAATGCAACAACTTGAGGTTTCTAATTAAATTTTGAGGCAAGTAAATCCCTTGCTATTCATTTTGACCGTGTCAACGTATGGGATAGTCATATGCCAACTTTCTTAATCAGAATAGTAGAACGAAAGTAAATTATTAGAAAGAGAGACTTTATCTCCATACAAACGTGTAGATGGTTATACGTAGATAGATCGAAACTCTTTGAAGACCTTTAATAACCTCCAGATCAACTCAGTCAGTGACCCCGAAAACATTTCAATACACTTTTTAATTTTTTTTTACACAACTTTTTCTAAATTTAACCTTCAAATCACCTTGAACCTGACGTGATGGAGCTTAAATAACCTTGAAATCGCGTTCAGTGACCTCAAAAACATTCAAACGATTTTTTTTCAGATTTTTTAGACTGATTTTAAATTTGCTATTCAAAATACTTCGTGAATGACCTTGAAATGACCTTGAATGACCTCCAGGGTGTATCGTAGGGGTAAATAAACATCGGATTCGGGTTCAGTGACCTCTAAAACATAAGCATGAATTTTTTCACATTTTTTGGAGGTCATTTCTTGATTTGACCTTCACATCACCTTGAACCTGATGCGATTGTGCTTAACCCACCTCGGATGCGTGATCAGCGACCTAAAAAAACCCTATTTTCCATAGTTACTTCTGACGATTGTCCCTAGATCAAATGTTGACCTGTGTATTATTCATGTTTTCTATATACCACTTACCTTGTATGGGTGTAAATGCAGTTGTTTTTTTTTTTAAGTTTTATAACATGTCCCAAGTGAAAGTCCCAATATGAAAATTTTTTGATATTAACTAAGTATACTAATACTCTAATCTCAAATTCAAATAAAATTTTCAAAGACAAACTAAATTTGAGAATATTTGCACGAACTTAACAAAAAAATTACCTGTTTGAAGAGACAACTTTGATATGAACTTTGTAGGACTTTGATTTATTCGTGGCTGTATATTATCGACGACATTTTCTGTAAGTGCATTTGGTATGTCCTTTGCAAATGCAGTGTTTGGTTTCAAATCTTTTTACAATAGCCCTTTTTACAATAGTCCGGTTTAAGGAAGTGTCATGGTTAGTGTTTATCACTTCGAATTCCAGTTCGATAATAGGGTATCTTGTTCTGTAGTAAAAGGCATAATGCGTTCCGAAATAAACTTAACCTCAAAATTTTGTTTCTGTTGTCACCAGTAATCCGAAAAAGTGTCAAAAAAGTTTTACTGTGAAGTATGTACGACTTCAATAAAATGATGGCAGAAAGTAAATTATACCATTAACAGACCCGGACGACATATACTACGGAAAAATGCACAATGTCAATTTAGAGTCATCGCTCTCAATAATTCGTTTACAATAAACAGTAACAAGTGAAAAATTACACCAATCATGAGCCAGTAAAACGAAATTTTCAACGTAGTCTTGATCTTGTTGTTTTAGGAATTTTTAGTTTCACCAGAATTTAATTGACAACGGGAATTACTGGTCACGTGGCTAGAAATCATTTATCAAAGCCGTGTAAAATGGGGACAGGTTAGTGACAATTTTGCAGTAAATTAAATAATTTTAATAATTTTAATTTTTTTATTGTAAATATACGTCACAATTATTAATAATTGGCATCACACTTTACTTTGGCTGCCAGACATTTAAGGTATCATAGTAAACATAATTAATTAACTATTAAATTACCATGTCAAATAGTAAGATATTCTCGAAATAAGCTTATTACAAGTTATCATTAAAACTACATGCTAGACCGTATTCAAACCTAGCATTGGTTTAGATGAAACGGTAATAGTTTAACATAAACTAATGTTTCTTTCAGAACAGCTATTTGCGCATCTATTTTGTCTGTGTTTTTATAATTATTTTCAGAAGATTTGTTTAAAATTTTAACTGTTTCTTCGAAAAGGAAACAACATTAGTTTTGAACACTGATTATTATTATTTTCGAGCCATGAACTAACTTAATGATTGTTTTAATGAGATATTTGATCTGACAAAAATAATTTAATAAAGCGCTTTTGGCGCAAGACTTGATAATTATTTTTGCGGCGGTGCAGAAAAATTACACTTTTGAAATTTATTTCTCAATTACTTTCTCAAAGTAATCGTCACATAACAATTACACTTAACTCTCACTAGTTCCTAAAATGATTGTAAACCAAAGAATTGAGGTCATAAAGTGGACAGCAGTGATGGTAACACTTTATATATAGTAGGAGTATATTTGGTAAGTAAATGTTAACTTTGATGTGAAGTGACCATGGCAAAAATCCTCGCTAAAGTTTATACTGGATGGAGAGCGTATAGCATGAAATATAAATTAATCAACTAATTAGGTAATTAATTAAATACGTTGGCAATACAATTAAATGTTAAACATTAAGGGTGCTTTGAAAATCATCATTTTGTAACATGCTAAGGAAATGTAAATTTTATCAGAAAAATAGACGAGCTGTTTACCTTAGGTCGAGTAAGGAAATATGTAGATATAATATTCATAGCAGAAACATAGGTATCTACGTTACAAAGTCATTTAGAGGGAAGTTATTGAATTTTCTATGAAATTTTTAGATTTCCTGCTTTCTTATGTATGTTTCCTGTGTCTGTCGAGAACAAAGTTTTACGAAACTGAGCTGCTATTGCGGTATAGTCAATGATGCTCGGAGCATTAGTCGGCAGAGTAGTTGTTACATGCACTATCATCAGTTTAAAAATACTTACGTAATTTTTAAGAATAACGTACTATAAACTACGGAGGGTTTATATTGTGCAAAACCATACTTATCGTATCAACCTCGACGTCACCTGTTACGTGGGTGTTGTATAATATTGAAAACGTAATATTGAGAGTTGGTAGAAGGAAGCGCAAAAACAAGCGCTTAGGTGGGGAATTCTGGAAGGAAGCCTAAATAGTTGAAGTGAGAACAGCGTGGAGATGGGAGTACGACGATCGGCGGGCAGTGAGGCAAAATAGGCCTTTTGGTTAGCGGTTGTTTTGTATTTATATTTGGGTAGTTAGAGCAACGATCGTGGGTTTCTCTGCCATGCTCTTTCCCCATAGGAGCTCTAAGTGAGCCTGGCACTCTCATTTTATGTTAAATGGTTGTTAATGTTTTTGTTGTTCTTTCTATTTGTCACATGTTTAATTTGAAGACTGTTGTACGTAAATAATAAAGTTAGGTGTATTTACTCTGCTTTTGTTTTATAAAATTAAACCATACTTCCCCTCTTTAAAGTTAGTAGCCAGCGCCTTCCGGTCACTTAAAAATATATGTATATAACGTAGATATTCCTCATAACGATCACATATTTTTGGCCACAACTACGTTTATTTATTTTTTTCGATCGAACCCGGGGTTGTTATACTACAATATAACGTTAAAGAAGAAGACGAATCTTGCTATTAACTATGGATTTATTGTTTTTTTGTTTTCAAGATACAAGGCGTTAAAGCAAATTTTAAAATAAAGTAATTTTTAATTAAGTACTTTTAAAGTTATGGCATGTTTTGTTTCTTGTTTTCATATGGATAATAACTCCACACTACATATAAGAAGATAATCCTTGAACATCTTATATTTAAGTACATTAAAGAGAAGATCTACTCGAAATCCACGGTAGATATCAAAATTCCAAAAGAGGAAAACATTTTTAAAACTCCATTTTACAAATGTAAATTGTATAGTCATGAAAGAACACAAAACATTTTATGGGGTAGTTAAAGGGGTAGGGACCCCTGAAAAAAACAAAATAGTGTAGAAAGCGTTAATATACGTTATTGGGAAGAAGTCTCTGAGTGTAGGTGGAATATAATCAAAACATGTCATATGTCACATTTTAAATGTCATTGCTACTTAATACCTATTGGCATAAGGATAATCTGAAGATAATTTTCTGACTTTAGCTATCTACTAGATATTATTAGTTAAAAAGAAGTCTCCAACTAAAACAGCTTTAGTCATATTAAAAAATTATATTTCGTAGAAATATAATTCTGTGGAATATCTCAGCAGGCGCTGATTTTTTTATATGGATAAGCAAATCATCTCATTTGATCCCAGAAGTCTTTGGTAAAGCGGTGTCATAATTTTTTTGGGACATCATAATTTAAAAAAAAAATTGGAAATGAATAAATGTCAAGTTAAATTGATTTATCACTTACAGAGAATTGCAATTTTTCATTTCAACTTACAATTTGTATAAAATCAACTAAGCAAAAACTGCCAACTAAGCCGTTACAATCATGTGGTTGTAATATGTTGCTGTATTTCTTTTTGCTATGCGTTTTTAATTTTAGAGTTTGTACATTTGGTTTACTTTGAAAATTATCAATTATCATAGACCAAGTGAAAAAATTCCTAAAATTCTGATCTAACGAAGTCATAATATGTTTTTTGACATCAACATCTAGGTGTGCTAAAAATAACTTCAAAGGCAATCTATTCATGATATTCTATGAAACAACTAATCTGCTGAGTAATATAACAACTAGATATCGTTGATTTAATACAATGTAATGGATAGGATTTTAGCTCACAGAGTAGTCGTTTCCTACAATATCATTAATAGCTTGTCTTTGAAGTTGCTTTTTAGCAAACTTAGAAATTTATGTCAAAGTGAACATGGGTATGATTTTTAAACTTTAATGAAATTGCTTTAAATTCAAAATAAAGTATTATTATTCCAACAATTCTAAATATATTCTTTTAAATAATGTAACGCGTTTTTACATTTTTAAGCAATATTTTAAAAATAATGAAGGTTTGGCAGCTACAGTTCGCAATTTTCGTACAAAATGTGGTAGGAATAGTGGCTTAACTTCATCAACTGTGAATAGATTCATTGAAAACTTCAGGAGTATTGGACCTAGTGATCTTAAACACGCTGGCTGTCCTTCAACAAGTTCTTCAACACAAAACATTGAAGCAGTTCGTGAGAGTGTTGTTGAGACTCCAGGAACATGAATTCGGTACCTTGGTGAGCAATTGGACATTTCGAGAAGCTCTCTATTATCACGAAAGATTTGCATCTTCATGCTTACACGCTTCAATTGATTGAAGAACTGAAGCCTATTGAACACGCAGAGTGAAGATAGTTCGTTGAATAGATTTATGGAACAACAAGTGGATATTGATTTTTCGAACAAAATCATCTTCAGCGACGAGACTCCTTTTCTTCTTGATAGCTTCGTTAATCGACAAAATTGTCGCTTTTGGGGTTCAGAAAATCTACGAGTGAATTTTGCGTCTAAATTGCAAGATATGGATGTAGACGACATGTGGTCTCAACAAGATAGTACCACATACCATACAGCCTGAGAAACAATTCAATTACTGCAGGAATCATTTCCTGGTCACGTAATTTCCCGTTTTGGCGATCAAAATTAGCCGCCCAGACCATGTGATTTAACGCCGTTGCAATTTTTCCTTTGGGCTTATTTGAAGTCTAAGGCCAACAAGCCTACGACTATCCACGCCTTGAAAGAGGAAATTAAGCGCTGTATCAACGAAATTCAGCAGTATTTATGCAAAACGGTCATGGAAAATTTCGACAAAAGAGTGCGTATGTGCCAGCAAAGCCATGGAGGCCATTAACGGTATACTGCATACCTTATGAATCAATAAAAAATTAAAAAAAGTTTTAATTAAACACCTGTGTTTTCTTTCAAAATTAGTTTTTGCGAGAATTTTGGGACACCTTTTACTGTCAGGAAAACTCTCGATTAGATTAGTTAAGAAAATATATTGTTATGTTTTTGTTATATGTGAGAGTGAATTATTTTACTTTATTTTTCTTTGGCCAGGCGCCAATAAGATCTGGTCTTATAAATTATTTCAGTTAGATCTTGCTCTTTCTCAGGGTGTTTCACTAATTTTTTTTTTTTTATATATACGAAATGAAAAATACTATTTAACATAAAATGAACAAAATATATTGCATATCTAATTTTGCAGACAATTGACAAATTGTATTCTTACTTATTATCCTAAATCTACTTTATCCTATATTAATTTAGGTGAAATTTTGATATTTAGTCGATTTTGGTATTTTAAAACAGAATTTTTATAGCTATTAGTTTGATTGTAATATACGAATTCGTACGATTAAATTTTTGAATTGGCCAATTTGTAGAAGTATACTCACGTATCGCTTTAGCGTATTGTTGGTTTCGGAGATGCCATCAAGGTTTCGTAAACCTCGTGCTGGTCGTTGTTGGATTTTGTATGATCTAGGTCGAAGAACTGGTTCCGTATACTTGATATTCCAATGGTTGATTGGGTTTGCACTTCGCCTGTCGTTGTATTTTCTCACAGCACTTCACTAGTATTTAAATGGAAATTTATACCTTGCACTTTTGGTTAAATGACACTTATTCCCATCTTATAAATCTAAGTGAATATTTGGACTGTTGGGAAAATTTTAATTGCTGGAAAATTTTCACTTTTGACAGTTGTCAGAATACTACTTGCTGTCGTTGACGTTTGAAAACTGGTAACTACGTATACATTTATTTATTTAATTTTGACTGGCTTTTGTTTATTTTAGGAGTGACTGAACGATGTTTATGGTTCGACAAATTATGGCTACTAGAAGCCCTGTTTTACTTTTTATAAATTGAGAACAAATGAAGTTGTCATTATGACAACGTCAGTTTGTTTATGAAATTTTTAAACTGGAATTATGCCTTTATGTGTGTTTTTTGCAGCATGACACTGATATATTCGGATCCTACATAATTTTCTACAAGCTTCCATACCTCAATATATTTAATATTACGTTGATTTTTAAAAAGTTTCTACAAAATTTTGCTAATTTATTGAAATTTAACCAAATTATGCTATTTAGCTTAATTCTATGTCACTAGTATTGTTCCACAACATTGATATTAAGTTAATTTCACTAGTTTGAACAGTTTTATCTTGTATGAATTAACTAATGACTAAAATGTTTTCAGGGTCATCGTTTCTTGACAACTTTCAATGTTTATATACTACTAGGAATGTAAATTGGGATTTAAATACAGTCATGTATGAATAGAAGGTCTTTTTAACACAACACAGGTCATTTTACATCTGAAAAATATCATTTACACAATAAATTTTACACAATGTTGAGTTATGGGTTTGACATTTCGAAAATCGCTATATGAAATTATACAGGGTGTTAAAAAGAGTGTAAAATATTTCAGGAGGTAATAGTATGAACCAAAATAAGTAGAAAAGTCTTAATAAACATGGGCCCGCAAAGTAACGGTTGCGGAGATATGGACCACTATTCGTTTTTCAAACATTTGATTTTATTAGGAATAAACCGACAAAGGAAGCTTTTAATAAACAAAAAACAAAGTTACAGAAGATGTTCAAAGTGCCCTCCGTCCATTTCCAAGCAGGCACGACATCTTCGTCTCAACGATATTCGAACTCTTTCGAAAACACCCTCCTTGGTTTGGATTTCTTGACACTTTTGATTAATCCGTAGCTGCAGCTCTTCCAGGCTATTTACAGGAGTACCATACACTAATGTCTTCAAATATCCCCAAACAAAGAAATCTAGAGGGTTCAGATCAGGCGATCTTGGAGGCCATAAAACAGGTCCGGCCCTTCCTACCCATCTATGTGGAAAAGTTTGGTGTAAATGCTCTCTAACGGCCATGGAAAAATGAGCTGGAGCACCATCATGCTGGAACCACATTTGTTGCCTCTGATTCAAAGGAATGTCTTCCAAAAACTCATACAGTGTGTTCTGCAGAAAGTTGAGGTAAGCAGCGCCTGTTAATCGGTTTGGTAAAACAACAGGACCTAGAAACCTGTCACCTACAATACCCATCCAAATGTTTAATGAAAAACGTGCCTGATGTCCAGATTCTATTAGAGCATGAGGATTTTCGTCGGCCCAAATATGCGTATTGTGAAAATTAAACACTCCATTTCTTGTGAACCCGGCCTCATCAGTAAAAAGAATGTTTGCAAGAAAACGAGGGTCTTCAGCATCATGACGTAGAAACCAGCGGCAAAAAACCAAACGTGCTTGATGATCATTTATTGGATTTAAGGCCTGTACTCGTTGCACATGGTATGGATAAAGCAGTTGCTCGTGAAGGATTCTCCAAACAAGAGGACCACTAATTCCTACCTCGGCTGATATTCTCCGCACACTCGTACCTGGATTCTGCTCTACCAGTGCTAGAATTTCTTCTTCTGCTCTAGGAGTGGATACCGACCTTGGTCTTCCGGATAAATGGCACTGTTTGCTCAAGGAACCGGTATCACGCAATCTTTGGTGAATTCTTCCAAACATGCGTTGTGAAGGAATCTGGCGATTTGGATAAGCGTCAACATAAAGACGTCGCGCTTCGGTGGCGTTCCCATTAGCACGACCATACATGAAATGCATGTCTGTTAATTCTGCGTTAGAGTAACCAGCCATAGCGAAAGAAAACTTGTGCACTGAGAACAACTGTCAAATACGTACTGTTTATTTCACTAAACATCAACCAACTATTATAAGAAAATACACAACGTTTTTGCAAAATAAAAAAAGGGGCTAAAAAACATAAAACATTCCATATCTCCGCAACCGTTACTTTGTGGACCCATGTTTATTGAGACTTTTCTGCTTATTTTGGTTCATACTATTACCTCCTTAAATATTTTACACTCTTTTTTTTAATACCCTGTATAAAGAACTTTAATTTTTATTCCACTCATAAATATTGACTAAAGGCATGATGAACTTTAATTACAGTCTTAGTTTATTGCACGGATTTAATTTATAAGTACAACTCTTTCTTGTTCTACGGTAATCTACCTGTCAAAATCTTAATTTTTCAAATTTCCCCAAACCAATGCTCCTATATGATGAATATCTTTACAAAGTTGTACTAGGTTATACATTTTAACTTTCTAGTATGTATTATTGCTTTCATTAAACTATTTAATTTAAAATTTTGCATTATTTCATTTATTTTGACAGATTGATGTTATCATGTAACGATTTTGCCTTTTATGTACTAAAACTTATTCTATACGTTAATTTGAATCCTTCATTTTCTCATATATAGTATAACACATCCCTGTTGTCAGAGTTCTCTATTTTAGTATGTCATAATTTTCAAAATTTCATTGTATTATGTAGTGGTGTATCGTTATCTGCTTTCAATATCATAACAATATGTTTCCATTTGGAACAAATGCCATCTATTGCAAAATGTACGTTGAAAACAACTGTTGTTACCATATTTTTGAAGCTATTAACAAATTTTGTTTTTTAAACCAGGTAAAAGATATGCGAATTCGTCTCTTAAAACTGCTAAGGATCATCACCTTTATGTATTTAACTATACTTATGCTACACTCTGTATATGAATTCTCGTAGACTAATTTTAAAAGGTTAAAAAACTCAACCTTTCCCTTTTCGAAACGAATCAGGAAGAAGGGGGACACAATTTGTTCGCGGATGCAAAGTAAACGCGTGGTACGTGCAGAATTTCTGTCTGACTTGTCAGAAAGGAACGCGACGACGTGACAGGTTTATATGTGCATGTTTTAGAGCAAGAGCTCAGTTTAAGCATGAAATAAGCTTCATAATAAATCAGAAATACACCGTAACATAAATGTCACATAATTTATACCGTTAAAAACGGGCAATTGCGTCTAGAAATAGTTCACATAATTTTGTTACTGTTACCATAATAATACAATTGTTAGTAAAACAAAAAAATTCTATTCACTGTTCCTTAGTGCAAGAAAGAGGATTTCTACAGATCAATGAGCTATACGGAAGAGGAATGGTATATTATTATTAATATGCAGGCTAGGGCTAGCGTTGTTTGTTTATTCTTTGCTTAAGGTATGCTGTTTAAATCCGATGATAAAAAGTTATTGATGAAATAATACTCCATGATTAATTTTTTTTTTGCAGATGAATTGGAATTCGTCAGCAGCTCTTAATATTGCGTTAATATATTTTACAGTATAACTTTACTTAACATACTTATCTTAATGGTACACTCATGTAAATTAAAAATTATATTATACCTGTAGATTATATGTTAACTATAAATTTGGAGATTATTATTACAGTTCACAAAGTTTTTTCAATATACGATTTTCACACACTTTTCCCAGCAATGTTTCCATTTCGCGAAGCAGTCCTAGATAATTTCATTTCAAATTGCCTTTAAAGTCTGTGACAAATTTGCCTTGATGTCATCAATAGTCTGAAAACGGCGTTCTTTCAGCACTGCTTTTAATTTCGAAAATAAGAAAAAATCGCAAGGTGCCAGGTCTGGCGAGTAAAGAGGGTGAAGGAGGACAGTATTCTGATTTTAGGCACAAAACCGAGGAATTGACAAAGGTGATAGTGTGCGGGCGCATTGTCATGGTGCAAGAACCATAAGTTGTCTGGTCATAATTCTGGTCTCTCTTTGCGGATTTCTTAATTTTTTAACCGTTGTAAAATGCCTTGATAGTACACACAGTTCATTGTTTCACCTTGAGGTGAATTCTTGCCTCCAATGCACAATTCCATTAAAATATAAAAAAAAAACAGTGAGCATTACTTTGACGATGGATCGAGACTGACATGCTTCCTTGAAGCGTTTGCCAATCCATTGTGATGATTGAACTTTTGTCTCAATGTCATAGCCGTAAACCCAGCATTCCCGTTATGATCCTTCGAATGAATGTTTCATTGGATTGCTCAAGAAGTTGCCGACAAACGGCCACATGATTTTCTTCCTGTTGTTCAGTCATCAAACGAAGAATAAATTTTGCTGCAACTCTATGTATGTTCAATTTTTCACTCAAAATTTCATGACTTGACTCAATTGAGATGCTAACCTCTTTTGCAACTTATCTGACAGTCAATCGGCGATTTGCACGAACCAGATCTTGACTTTCTGAACGTGAGATTCGTTAGTTGAACTCGAAGGCCCTCCTGGTTGAGGATCATCTTCAATTGACTGACGACTACTTTTAAATCGTGGAAACCATTCGTAACATTATGTACGACACAGAACATCATCTCCGTAGGCTTGTTTCAAAAGTTGAAAAGTTTTCGAGAAACTTTTCCCCAGTTTCACGCAAAATTTTACATTGCATCGTTGTTCCAGAAAACGGCACATTTCAAAAATCGTCACTAACACGTTGCACTCAAATAACAATATCACGAAAACTAAATGAGATATCAACAATCCAAGAACATATGACAGCAGAGGAGGCAACCAAATGCTGCCAATCGCATGTCACTATATATCTCCATTAGCGCGTAATTGAAAAAGTTCGGTTATTTTCTGAACAGACCTCGTATACTAAATTCATATAAAAATGAAATGTAACCAGAATTATATTATTGCTGTTTATAAAATGTTAAAATAATTGAAAGTGTCTACTGATTATTTAAACTTGTGAGTGTCAAAATTAAAATGTAGGACAAAATAATTAATTTATTAAAATTACCACAAGATTAAAATTGTTTACAGGATTCTTTGATTTAGTATTAATATTCTGCGGAAATCTTACATAATTGTTGCATTAAACACACAATTATCTATCTAATTAAATAAAATATCTGATTGTAAAACTAATTCGTCAATTGATGCTCTTTGCCACACCAAAATTTGGATAGGGTTCCATTAATATAATGTTAAATTTGTCTTATTAATTTGTTCATCATCGTTATTACAATTAGTTGTAACATTAAGATAATCGTATAAATATTTGTACGAAATTTTTTTATACAATTGTATTTCAGTCAAATATTCCTTTTTGTATTAATATAAATTTTCTATCGTTTAATTAATACTGATATAATCCAATTTTGAGAATGTTTTATGCACTAGTTCACTATATTAATTCTTTTTACTAGACTAGTGTACGATGAGGTATTAACAGTTGTGATTGTGCATCATGTCGCAGTTACAATGAATACAATGAAATGATGTTAATTTACCGTGAAGCCCATGGGAATTTTTCTAAGGCTTATAGGATGTAGATCATTTCCCGAATTATCTCATACCAAGTAGGCGCATCATGTTCAGTAACTTTAGGATTGCAAGTCTTTTAAAGATCAACGACGACCTAATCGTACTGCAAACATTGAAAATGTATTTTTAAAAAATGTTGCAAATAATCACGGAACTGGCTCTTGTAAATAGACTTTGGAGCATAATGTGCCAAATAGTTTAGAGAATTTAAAAAAAACAGCAGTTCAAAATGAGGTAAATACACGTATTTGTATTGAGTAAAATGTAATTTTAAAATATGACTTACCTCAACATTGCAAAGAGCTACCTTTTGAGAACTGCTGATTTTTATAGATCTTCCATGTACCCACCATTTGCTTGCACACAAGCTTCAGCGCGATGTATTCAATTCGCTCGCACGCGTTGCAACGTTGCCATGTCCTCTCAAATCTATTTGCGCTGTAAATTGTGGATTTCTTGCATGTGCCTGAAGCTACCATTCGCAAAAACCTCGACGTAGTGAAAAATCTTCAGGAGTAAGCGTTTGATCACGTTGAATATGAAATGGGTACAACTGAGTTTCTCGTAATGTCCGCCACACAACAGGATGCGAAAAATTTACTTGCTGTGCGATATTTCTGGTACTACGATGCGGATTTTCCTCGACGAGATCTAAAATCATCTCCTCGACATTTAAGACTTTTAGTGGTCGCCCTGGGCCACCGTCGCGACCTCGCGGTTGTACTTCACCGGTATCCAAAGCTCTTTGCGCTACAGCAAATGTTCGCAGTGCGGAGACACGTCGTTCAGAATATCTTGCACGGTACACTTAACCGGCTCTGTGGGCATTTTCGTTTGCTTCTCCATAAATTATGAGCATATCATAATATTCGCGATTGCTAAATAAATGCGTCATTTTCAAAAGAAAACTTGGAAATACGGCTATTAAATGTACTCGAAAAACAGCACAGCAATCATTAAAACCAAACAATCAAACTGACTTTCGAATACAATCCGGCTTCATAAGAAACCAAACACTCGTAAAAACTGTTACAGATGTTTTCGTAAGTACTTGCCGCGATGAAATACATGTATTTCAGCAGTTCCAAAACAGTTTTAAACACACTTTTGATTAGGTTTTTTCTCTATGACCTTAAACTTCCGATACAAGTTTGTGACATCAGTTAACCCAGTTTTTGCTCCTTTTTCACCCCTTTAAATTTTTGATATAAGTTAATACCCTGTAGACAAAAAAAAAAAGTTTTTTTTGTAACCGGGTATTGCGATGATTTTCAGTAAACCTTGAAATGGAGTAGTAAACGAATGGTTCAGTGGACCTTACATTATCAGTTAGATGGTCGAAAGTATATGTACTTTTTAAGTAAGTACGTTTTAAGTAAGTAAGCACTTTTTAAGTAACCTGCTAAATGATGATGTTCCGCTGGAATTTGTCGAAACATGTGGCACCTTCACGATGGTGCTCCTTGAAATAATACTCGAATTATTCGGGGTTGGTTAAATCAGCACGTTCGTAGACGGTGTATGGTTGAAATCTTTTAGTTACATGACCCGTCCGATCGGCAGATTTCAATCTGTACGACTTTTATTTCATCGTTTAAAACATGTGGTGCATTCTTTCCTAGTTAATACGGTTGAGAAACTACGAGAATGAATAAAGAATGTCTCCAGTACAATCGAAATCCGGAAACCCCAGAAAATTTTTAACGCTGTTTACAATTATGCTTTGATAATAACGTAGGACATTTTGACATTTATTATAACTTAATTTCTTAATATAAGTGTCAACCTTCCGGAACAACAATGCTGATTTCTTCTTGGTGGGCAAAAAGTTTATCAATTTTTACTTTTGATAATTTCTTCAAAAATTTTAAAAATGTTTGCACTTATTTCTAATATATCGTGTCATTAAAAATTCACCCTATAGGGATTTTAATAAATAAAAAAAGGCTATGAAAATTATAAGAAAATTTCTTGCTATTTCAGAGCAAGAACAAGACTAATTATATACAGGTATTGTGTTTGAGAACACAACCTGTATACGTGTTATTAAGTATACAGGGTGTCTCACATTTAAATAGCAGGACTTCAGGAATCAGTAGAAGACCTCATTTTGAGTCTAAAAGTTCCTATATATATGGGTCCTAAAACGCTTTGTTTCTGAGATACAGGGCGTTCAATTTTATTTTTGTTTTATTTATTTATTTTTTAACTAAATAACCGCTGACAAAAAAAATCATCATGTTGCGGCGAAAGACTTAGTATTTAAGGGCAAATAATTTGACACAGAAAATCATCGCATATTAGTTCCAGTGGTGGAGATAGAGGGGTCTCTATGCATATTTTTATAAAAAAAAGTATAGCCGATTTGATATTTTCCAAATGTTTTCGAAAAATATGAAAGAGCATTCAATTTTACCCAGAAAAGGCCCTCTTGTCCAAAGTCGATAGGAGGTGGCGTTTTCAAGAAAAACCGAAAATACTGTTTAGAAGTCGAATTAAGAAAAACCGAAAATACTGTTTAGAAATCAAATCAGACTTGAAATGTCATTCTAATATTGACATTTGCGCTTATTTTATTATAGTTTCTAATTGTGTGTAGAGTATTAAAAAAAATTGCAACAAATTCAAAATGCCGTTTAAGTTTACGAACCAAGAATACGCAGATATTCACTTCGTATACGGGTTTGCCAATGGGAACTCGGCAGAAGCTGCTAGGGAATATCGGAGACGATTTCCTAATAGAAGACAGCCGCATCCACACGTTTTTATTAATATTCATCAACGTTTCGCTAATGACGGATTGAATCTGGTCCATAGGGATCGCAACATAATTAACGTTAATATTGGCAGAAATAGGAGGAATCAGCGAATCTTGCACGAATTTGACAGAGATCCCACGACGAGTACCAGAAAAATTTCCAGGATTATTGGTGTTTCCAGGTGCACTATTTCTAGAACATTAAGACGAGATCATAGACATCCCTACCACTTACAACCTGTTCAGGGTTTACGTCCGGGTGACGAGGAACATAGAATAGCTTTTTCTCGGTGGATTCTTAACTCAATTGAAAACGACGGAAATTTTTTATCACACATATTATGGACCGACGAGTCATGTTTTACTCGTCGAGGTGTGACAAATTTACACAATCAGCATGAGTGGGCACATGAAAACCCGCATGCAATCAGACCACGAAATTTTCAGCACGAATTTAGTGTTAATATTTGGCTCGGCGTTTATAACAATTGTCTTTTCGGCCCTTACATCTTACCTCAACGACTGAATTCTGCGAATTTCTTAGAGTTCTTAGAGACCGAGAGTGCCAACATGTGGGAGGAAATTCCTCTGAATTTAAGAATGCGAGCATGGTTTCAACTTGATGGCTGTCCAGCTCATTTTGGCCGAAATGTCAGGAACTGGTTGAACACCCACTTTCCCGAAAAATGGATTGGCCGCGGGGGTATCGTTGCATGGCCTCCCCGATCCCCTGATCTGACACCCCTAGATTTTTTCCTCTGGGGTTTTATTAAAGAGAGAGTTTATACCACTACTGTGGACACAAGGGATGAACTTATTCGTCGGATTCGGAACGCATGCAGTGAAATCAGAGACAATAACTTAATTCAAATGAGACGTTCTATTCAGCGTCGGTGTCAGTTATGTATCGAAGAAAATGGTTTACATTTCGAACATTTGCTTTGATGTAATATGGTTTTCGTTATTTATTTTTGTATTTATTTTCATTTAATTAATTAAAAACAATTTTAACCGAATTTTTGAACTACATATTTAATTTAGTTGTAACACAATGTTTAAAAATTATTATTTGACTTCTAAACAGTATTTTCGGTTTTTCTTGAAAACGCCACCTCCTATCGACTTTGGACAAGAGGGCCTTTTCTGGGTAAAATTGAATGCTCTTTCATATTTTTCGAAAACATTTGCAAAATATCAAATCGGCTATACTTTTTTTTATAAAAATATGCATAGAGACCCCTCTATCTCCACCACTGGAACTAATATGCGATGATTTTCTGTGTCAAATTATTTGCCCTCAAATACTAAGTCTTTCGCCGCAACATGATGATTTTTTTTGTCAGCGGTTATTTAGTTAAAAAATAAATAAATAAAACAAAAATAAAATTGAACGCCCTGTAACTCAGAAACTAAGCGTTTTAGGACCCATATATATATAGGAACTTTTAGACTCAAAATGAGGTCTTCTACTGATTCCTGAAGTCCTGCTATTTAAATGTGAGACACCCTGTATATAGGAACTTTTAGACTCAAAATGAGGTCTTCTACTGATTCCTGAAGTCCTGCTATTTAAATGTGAGACACCCTGTACATCTCTAAACAAAAAGGAAAATATGGTTAAAAAAGTATGCCTTGAGCTGAATGTATTAGAAAGTTTTGTCTCAACACTTAATTATTTTTGATTTCCTAAAATTTGGTAATTTGTTAGTTATATAAAACAAAGGCAAAAATAGATATAATGTTAATGTCAGTAATTCCCCACAGTCTTATGGCTTGCTCCTAAAAGTAAGTTACATATTAATAATTAATAGTTTATAAAATCTATTATACACAAAGTTTGATATTTTATTTTTGGATAAATCGATAGATTTTTAACACGTAAGGTTACAAATTATCATGTTATACTGTTCTGACGTTTAGAGAAAACGTAATGTGTTTTATTCTCAAAGGAAGTGACTTTTGTAGCTGTGTTGTAGCTTCCGGGTTTCCTAGTGTCGAACGTAAAAAGTGTCCTGGTCTGTTAGTTTTACTCCTAATAAAATAGAATTGTCTAAGTTAATACAGCCCGGGACAAGATAGTTTTATTCCATTGGTGGCAAAGTGATTGGTCAAATATAAGGCTACCGCAATTAAGAATGAAAATCGTATCTTATATCTACAAAGAAACAAATTGGGATATTCTTAAAATTAAAGCAGAATCAGATTTTGAGAAAGTTATATGTTTTTTCGAATTTAAGTTAATTACCATAAATGAAAAATAAGGCATTACAAATTATTGACAGACCATTTAGTTTATGGTTAATATAATAAATAATATCCTCACAAAAGTTTCGAGGTGTAGTAAACGAATTGCACATTATTTATTTTTTGTACATAACATACATTGGGGCTGACTGACCAGCTGTATCCCCACATTTAGCTGACTGACCGACATAACTTTTATAAATATGCAGTATAGAATTTGTATAACGATTTTCAGCATTAGTAATTTCATTTTATTACCTCGGTAGGTACAATAACTTTGATAGTGTACCTGAGACACAATTGAAGCAGCATTGTCATCGTCCATCGCCTGCCTGTAAACGTTTAGTTTATACGATCTTAGTTAATAATTGTTTTGTATAATAATTGTAGAAATATTTCCTATGTATGTATGATCCAGTATGTATTTTATTAGAAACGCAATTTTCCAGACGGAAAATTGAGGACAAAAAGAATTTTTTAAATTGCGAGAGACCTGTGTCTTATTCTTTCGATATGGAAAAAAGGGAAGTCAAAAGACAATGTGTACGTTTGGAAGTTTCGGAATGAATGGTATTCGGAATATAAGTGGTTCTGTGAAAGTGTTTATTTAAAAAAACTTTTCTGTATGCCGTGTTTAATTGTGGTTGTAAAGTCTGGCGTGTGGAATAAGAAGGGATTTAACAATTTTGGGAACGTCGTATCCACAAAGCTTCTTTGGAATATACATGTACGGTGTGCGTTAATGTTCGCAGGAGTCCACAAGCCGAACTAATGTTTCTATTTTTTTATTAAATCTAAGTGAAAATCCTTCTCACGAACGTCATCTTTTTGATAAATGCAACTAAAATTTTTCAGATTCATTTAAAGCCGTTTGACCTTGAAAATTTGAAAATTTTCACCTGCGGCGATTTTTTTTCTTTTTAGTCAATCAATGAATATGTTTCACTTATTCCCAATGTCACGAGCCACCACTGGTATCTATTAAATGAAAATATCATTTTACGCAAAAAGGATCGACCAATACCTGCAGCACTCCGTGGCGAATATTCATTAATAAAAACATAATTGCTCTTCTGTTCTCAGTTTAAGAATCAAAATGGATAAAGCTAATGCCATATATTTCCTTTACATTGGGCAATATAAGATAAAGTAACCCAATAATGGAAATTCTAACTTTGAAATTTGAATATATTACTACCACGTTGGCACACCAAAGACGCCTTATAGATTTTCAATTGTCAATTCCATTTATGTTGTTATGTGCCGACGTACACCGATCCAATCCACAGAACTTCCACTTTGAGCCTCGTGTGGGTCGTTCGGAAACTTCTAGATTGTAAAGAAGCCTGTCAAAATTATATAGGGTGTGAAAAAGTGCTTCAGCAAATACTTTACCTAGAAACTCTCTCACATTTGGAAAACTTCGTGGAGAATTTTATTAATGAAAATATACAATATGCTTTGAGATCGTTTTGTATGGGGTGATCCAAAATTCATTCCTTTATACCAATTACAAAAGATATCTTGCATTTTTCTGTAAAAACCGGATTAGAACATGCGATCTGAAATACATTTGAGTATGTTTTAAAAAATATGATTAACCAATTAAAAAAGAACGACCCGACGTATCGATGATGGTCATCGATTTATGAGTGATATCAAGCTGCAGTGATATATTTTTTAGGTATCCTCTATTGATAATATTTAACTTATGCTTAAGATTTGCATTTTTTTGTATTTTGTGGAAACTTGGTAAAGTGTAATGGATTTTGAATTCTGGGGATTCGGCATTAACTTAACGTAATCTAACCTAATTTAACATAATTATAGACCTAATACTGTAACATGTAACTTTCCTAAGTTCATTGAGATGTTTTTGTATGCTGCAAGAGTTACTAGTACAGTCGGCGCCATCCAAATGTGAACGGCAATATTGTACCGTGTAATTTAAACTTCAAATCATAGTCGTCGTAAAATTCAATAGTTGTCAAATATATGTCACTTAGAGCAAACAGATTGAAATGTAAACAAGTACGAGTAACGTGAAATATGCAGGAGCATTTAACTGAGGCGCAAAAAGCAAGGGCTGTAGCTAAATTAGAAGATAACTTGGTCTTTGAGTGGAGTGGCTGCTGATTTAAATATCAGTAAGAGTTGTATATTTTATATTAAATAACAAAGATTACAAAGATATATCAGGCAAGGTGTCGGGAAGGTTTCCAGTGACGCGGAAGACAATGCCTTGGTCGAATTTATCGATCAGAATCCTGTACATATCTCTACAGGGTGTCACCACCTAACAATGTTACATATTTCAAGGGTATAATCTAGAACCCAAATGGTGTCGATTTAACCAAATTTGCTTAAGCGAAAAATGTCGCAAAAAAGTCTCATTAGGTTAAATTATATAGGACGTTCATTTTATTACAACCATTTGTGAATATTCTTCTGTAACTTTTGTACAGTTTAGTAACATTTATAAAATGAATCATTATTCCCCTCACGTTTACTAATTCAATTCAGTCACCGGAGGCTCAATATTATCTGATTGATCCATTAAAACAGCATGATACGATGTACTATTGGAGTTGAACCTGGAGTTGAAGTGTCATTGTAAAGAATCCTGTTGGCTATTTCATTTTTGTTGCTTAAATTGTCAGCAACATAACTTTCTGCAATTGTGGCTGATTTCCACCCACCATGTCTCTTGATTGAACGTTGCCGATGTTCTTCGGAATGAATGGCCTGTATATGTTTCAGGATGTTCTAGTTTCAAAAACTGTGCAATCTTATTAGGAATCATAGAAAGGGTATTCTTGCCGACTGATTGGTTGCAACATCTACCTGCTTGATAGCGCATTAAGAAGCGTGAAGTTTCAGTAACATATTATGTTATTTCTGTATGGAATTGTACTAATGTAAGTATGTATATTCTAAGACACTTAAAATTCACTTTTGTGCGGCAACTCAGTATTGACATCGACTTTTAAAATTTCAATGGACTTTTGGTTAACTTTCTTCTATCTAGGGTATTAAAATTTTCGTGTCGTCCTTTCGAAAACATAACGAACTATCAAAAACAAAGTTGTGTTTTTTTCTGGTCCCGTCAATATAATTTGCGACCTATTTTCCGCTTCACGAACAGAATTTTTTATCTCCACGAAGGGTTGGTATTTGATTTAAGCGTTTTCATCGCCAAAAAGTTGTACGATGTTCTGGTTTTATACCCCTAACCTCATACATATTTAAAAACAAGTTTAGGATGTCTGCTATTCATATAAGCCGGCCAACAGCATATTTCAACAAACCGCGAAGGACCGTGCACGGAGTCCCAAGTCTAAAACACGATACCAGACGATATTTAAAGGGTATCGTCGGCCTGTACGTACACGCGTCCGTGAAGGGAAAATTAATGCAGATTTTCGTTTCTGGATAGATATACAGACAGGCACAAGAAAACAGTTAGCCCTGTGTAAAATGGTTACATAGCCTGAGCGTGTTAATACTTATTTCTAAGGGGGCGTGTTATCTACCACCAGTATTTTTTAAATTGTACTTTCTATAAAAAAAAATATTAAAACTGGTTTTTGACTTATCATTTTTTGACCTATTGAGATTTAAGAAATTTATGCAGGGTGATTCCTTAATAATGGGACAGAGTTTATTGGCAGGTTGCCGACATCAAATTAGAACGATTAAACCAAACAAGTTTTATCTGAATGTTGCTCCTTTTCGATCTACAGGGTGTTAAGGTTGAAAAAATATTTTACATTTTTTGTAATATCTTCAGTATCTTTGAACCGAAAGTTCTTGAAAAGTCTTGAAAGTTTGTATTTCCATGTTTTCCAAGGTGGTAATTACGAAAATTATTTATAATTATTTTGCAATCAGTGCTAGGGGGCGCTAGTTGTAGTATCCTGTCATAGTAAAAATATATCAAACTTTTTTGTTCCTCAAAAATCTGAACTTTCAATAAGAAATTATTGAACTACGTCCAATTCTAAATAAAAAAATAATAAAAAATAAAAAGTGTAGTTGTTAATAATCGAAAAACTTAACCGTTTTCGAAATAAAGACGATTTACAATTTTAGGGTTTCAGTGGAAATTAAATTGTTTCAGGGTAGGCCTTAAAATAGGTACGTAGACTTAATGATGAATTAAGACAAACACAATTATTATGCTTACGTCTAATTTACGAATTACAAAAGATTCTCAAAGTGACTACCATTGACTTGAATACACTTTTTCTCGTTAAAATTCTGTCTGACTTTGAATATAGTTCTTTGTTGGTGTCGTCTCTGATAGTGTTTACAGATTTTTCTATTTTTGCTTGAGTATGTATAAACCAAACATTTAACATTACTCCAAAAATAAAAATCTAGCTGATTTAAATCAGGGCTACGCGCAGGCGAAGGAGATTCGCTACCGTGACAAATACAACGGTTTATACCAAAAGGTTTGCCGTAAATTTAAGGGAGCATTTTCAAGAAAAAGTGGCAAATCATTCGTTAAAAAATTTAAATAGTTTTCCCCCAGTGGACGTGACAACACAAATGTCATCGGAAAGAATTCCACACCAAATATTTATTGACAATTCATGCTGAAAGTGAAGTGAGAATTTTCCAGTTTCTAGGAATGGCCAGTTCTCCAGTTAAATATACTGCGCCGGGTAAATGTGGCATCGTCTGTAAATAATATTTTATTATAAAATGTGTGGTCAGTATTCTGTTGCTGACGAAAAAACTATGCGAACCGAAATCTACCAGGGTGATCTTGTGACATTAACGGACAAATTGGACAAAAATGGTAAGGATGCAATTTTTATTTATTTATTTATTTACAACAGGGAAAACCCCATTACAGGAATAAAACAGTACAGAAAATTATAATAACTATGTGATGTTTAACAAATACTCACTATATACTAAATACAAACAAATTGAAACAGTAAGATGAAACAAACAAAATGGAATTCTCTGTTACAGCTAATTACAAACAAATAAGTAATCTAAAACTGTTCGTACCTACTATTTACATAAACTAATAATTTTTTATTATAATATATAAATAAAAATACAGGGTGATTCACAACTTATCCAAACAAATTTGGGAATAGATGCGGCATGAGAAATGGAGTCAATATTGTAAAAAAAATTTTGTAAAATCCTTATAGTTTCTGAGAAAAAAATTATTGAAGTTATAGCACATTAAACCACTACATAGCTGGACAACTGTAGTCTCTAGCATCATTCGCCACGTGGCCTCATCGACTCCGAATACTGAATTCGGATTTTGCAATCGTCGTTGCGATATTTACCTGTTATCTGTAGTTTATATAATACGTTTTTAGTAGTTGGTGTCAAAAATGGGTAGTTAGTGTCAAAAATGGTTTGCGTGTACTCGGAGTTGATGGATATCGTTTTAATTTATGGTGAAGCGTTTGTATTATGGTGAAACAAGACATCATTTGTGTTAGTTCGTAGAAAGTGAGTAAGACGGACCCAAATGGATTTACACGTGAGTGGATATAATTTTGAACAATTGCTGTTGCATCATCAGTTATGTCAAATGATTTTATTATTTAAAAACACAAATTAATTTTATTAATCACAGCCACACAGAAAATTGTGAAAAATAGTGAAAATTGATGAAAATTTACTGGGAAAATTTGGAAAAAAATTTATTTCCACATCAAATAGTACATTTTTATGTAAAAGACTCTGCTGAATTCAATTCCACTGTCAGAATTGAGCTAGAACGTGTGGTTTTTTTCCAACCTCAAAAAACCGAGCAGGAATCGCTATTTTCAAATTCTGAGCGGATTTTGACCAGATTATGTTAAAGGGGTTTTTTGGGTCGCTGATTACGAATTTGAATTCACATTGTAAAAATTCAAGATGGCTGATCCAATATGGCGGGTGTACTTTTTTGAAATCCACCGATTTCAGTAAAATTTGGCATCATAAGGATTGCTGGTTGATCTCACCTTCATTAATCACACATCTGGAGCCAGATTTTCATAAATCAAGGTAAAAGATCTAAAAATGTGACTTCGCTTAAAAAATTACTTAAGGACTGTACACATGTAATGATGTGTAGTGTGATGTGCTTGTTTCCATGGGACAAGACAAAAAAGTTTCTACTTTATTCTTTCATTTATTTAGTCGTGCATGGGCTTATGGTTTTCCAATCAGATTTTTTTTAACTACTATGCAGTTTTCTCATGGCATTTAGATGCTTTTATTTCTTAATAATTTTAAAGTTCAAGGAAAAGGACACATTACTGCCACACAGCACATCACTGCATCTGCTTATGCCTTCAATCTAAAAATGTGACTTTGCCAAAAAAATGCCTCCTACTCGGCCTAAAATTATGACTCTGCCTACAAATTTTACCTTGATTTATGAAAATCTGGCTCCAGATGTGTGATTAATGAAGGTGAGATCAACCAGCAATCCTTATGATGCCAAATTTTACTGAAATCGGTGGATTTCAAAAAAGTACACCCGCTATATTGGATTAGCCATCTTGAGTTTTTACAATGTGAATTCATATTCGTAATCAGCGACCCAAAAAACCCCTTTATACAAAATCTGGTCAAAATCCGCTCAGAATTTGAAAATAGCGAATCCTGCTCGGTTTTTTGAGGTTAGAAAAAAAAACACGTTCTAGCTCAATTCTGACAGTGGATTTGAATTTAGCAGTCTTTTACATAAAAATGTACTATTTGATGTGGAAATAAATTTTTTTACAAATTTTCCCAGTAAATTTTCATCAATTTTCACTATTTTTCACAAGTTTTTTGAGGTTAGGAAAAAATTGTGACGTGATGGGCCAATTCTGACCCCAGATTCGTGTTCAGGAGGCTAAATTACTACGAAAAATATATGTCGCATAAAAAGTATACCCAACTTTTTTTTTTCTGTGTGGCTGTGTAATTAATAAAGGCAAAAGCATTTGAATTTGCCGATATAAAATAGGTGCGATAAAATTCTATCTACATATTTCTTTCCATGCGAAAGTTTTTGTCCGTTTTTATCACGCCGCCATACCGGTCTCATTGTGCGAGGTCAGGTTTTACAGTGGACCAGTTTCCAGTGCCGTGCAGAAGTGTATTTTTAAATCAATTTCGAACTGACCTTTTTGATTTTTTCTTTACAAAATTGTATTTGTAAGGGTCCCCTGTACATCCAGAATTTTTTTTTGGATAAGTTCTGAATCACCCTGTATAAAAGAGACCAATAAAACAAAACAAGCTGAAGTGCCTGTGACTAATTATAATGCTAAGCTAAACGAACAACGAGCTTACAAATACTACTTAAATGATCATAATGAATATCACAGTTATTTGCAATATTCTTGTAGAGCCCACACAGTGAAATAGAAGATTTAGTTAAAAGATTAGTTCGAGGGGCACACAATACAATAAGGCTTGCTGTTGATCTCATAAGGTGTTTCTGAGGACAACATTACCTTTGTTACTGTTGAAATTAATTTAATTTTCAAAACTACATTTAAATTGACAGCTTCTGAGTGATTATTAAACATTTGAACCTGAAATTCCTTGTCAAGATCAGATAAAAAAATAACGTTAATTCACCTCCAATGTACAATTTTAATTCGCTATTAAAAAGAGGGGTTTCATTTAATACAAATCAATTTGACATTCAAATGACTTGAAGGTTGAATTTAAGGTAACTACCAATTAGTCCCTATTATACCTTACTAATTTTAAAGAGGCCATTTTCGATAGAAACAGTCTCGCAAACTCTTTTAAGTTAGACATTTTTCTATTCAATATTTTGCCTGAATTTTGTTATAGGCTGATTACGCTGTGTCCGAATCGAAAAATTTCTGAATAAAAGATGGCGGATGTAAAAAGCGGAAAAGCATTCAAAATTTGAAGATTATGGCTGAAACTCGGTGGTTTTCAAAGTCGCTAATCACGAATATAAGGTTTTAATTCGGAAATTGTTAAATGGCGGACCCATTATGGCGAATCGAAAAGTATAGAAATTGGTATTTACCACCCAAAGAAATGTGTTACGAATGTTTAAAAATTCGAAATATTTGAGTACAAATAAGAAAATGTCTAAAAATGAGAAACAAAGAATATAAATACACTCTAATTATAGGGGCATAGTTTGTCATCTCAGCAATTGTCAACATTTAGCTGAGACAGTTTGCTGCTTGAATGATCAAATTTATATTTTTAACTTTAAAATCTTACTTATTTTGTATATATTTCCCATTTAAGCGTATGGTGTTATCACTCCCTGCTGGGATTGGTCAGAATATTTGAAAGAGGCAACACACTGCCAATTGAATTTATATTCTTCTTTAGTAAGTAACACCCTAAAGAAAAAGGACATCTGTTTGGTTGAACTTTTATTTGAAATATATATTGTATGTAAGAAAATCCGTCTTCATTAAGCATCTGCTACATTCAGTTCTCTATTTAACATTTTTTTCTATCTTTTACAATAACAGCTATAAGTAGGTTCTAAAATATAGGGACATAGTGCTTGTAAAAAATGTGAAAGAACGTGAATCTCATTAAAATTTTAAGAGCACTCTGTATTTATGCATAACTTTTTATTTTTTGGTAATATTTTGATATACTGAATATGTACATATTTTATAACTGTTTCTCTTTTTGTATCTAAATTCTTATAGAAACTGCTTCAGCAAGAATATATTGCTCGTGTAATGGACGAAATATTTTTAATTAAATTCCATTTCCCGTTTTCATGAACTTCACTCGACACTTCCCAGTTTCGTCAATAGAGGCAATAATGTAAGAGTATCTCCTCGTGTAAATTGTTAATCTACTTAGACATTTCTTAGATTGGTATCCTTCGTAAAGTGACATAGCTTGCTTGTTCTTTTTAAGGGAGCTTCTGGAAACGCAGAGAGACGTTTTAAAATTTAGCACAGATATAAAAAAAAATCATATAAACAGTAATACGTAGTGACATCCAGAATTTTTAACTGTACATTAATTAATTTTATTGCAAAGGACGGTGGTAACAACATTTTTAACATTAAGGCTATGTTTCGCATTGTATTAGCAATGTACTATCTCCAAATTTAGTTACCCAACTCTCTCGGTTTCGAAAATTCAATACCTATGTATATTTTCAGCCTCGAAAATTAAATAATTCCAATTATTTCGAATTTTCACCAACAAGAACGGCGGTGACAACATTTTTAACATTAAGGCGATGTTTCGCATTGTATTAGCACTGCCCTGTCTCCAAATTTAGTTAGACAACTCTCTCGGTTTCGAAAATTCAATACCTATGTATGTTTTCAGCCTCGAAAATTAAATAATTCCAATGATTTCGAATTTTCACTACCAAGAACGGCGGTGACAACATTTTTAACATTAAGGCGATGTTTTGAATTGTATTAGCAATGCACTATCTCCAAATTTAGTTAGCCAACTCTCTCGGTAAATACTTTATATTTGTAAAGGAGGAAAGGAGGAGGAACATATTCATATTTTGGTAATGAGGATGAAGTTACAGTCATTCATGGGACTAAGAGCGCGTGGTATATGACAATGATTAAATAAATTAAAAAATGAATCAATTCAGTTATATCAATGATATCAAAATGAGGGCAAAAATGCATCTTTTAATCTTGGGGATGATATTTCAATCATTAAGTTACTAAAAGGTACTTTAATTTTGCCTGTAACTATTTCTAAAGCTAGTTAACTTTTGTCTTTATGAAATAGGGAACTTTTCTTAGTTTATCACATACTTCATTCATGTCTTTATTGTTTAAATGCTCCAGTCAGTTTCACTATCTGAATCAGTCTTCATCATCAATTGGTTCTTTGATTACTTCTCGAACGCTAAAATTGGTAATTTCCTCCAAAACGTCGCCGTCATTTTTTAAACTTATATCATCCAATACAGGAACAAGTTGGGCTAGTGGAACTTCGTCTTCTTCGTCTAAATCGTTTTCTTTCCCAAGAATCTTACTTTTACAAAACATTTTGAAATTGTAACTGACGAAATGGATCAAAGCGCGCTGGTTAAATTAACTTTTTTTTCTGTGTACTCAAATCTTTTAATAACAGGCCACCATAAAGCTATAGATATTTCCTTGATCCAATAGTTGACAATAGAAAATGGTGTTTGCAAGTAGAAAAACAATAATCACATTTTTTAGTGTCACTTTGGAATGAGATGAGGCGTTATTCAGAAATATTATCACTTATTTTGTGTCCTCACTTTTTGTTAAATTTTTGTCATGAGGTCATAACTTCTGTGTCATAGAAGTTTTTGTATCCGTCAAATGGAATAAATTCAATAATAAATAAATGGGGATATGTTTGCAAAAACGCTTGGATACGTCGATTGGTATTTTTAGTTGCGCAATAAAAAACTTTGATACAGGGTGTGCCATGTAACAACATGCCAATGCAATAAGTGATGCTACCAAATTGGATATTACGCTTGAGTGAGAGGAAACCCCAAATTTCTAGTCAAAAAGCAGCCCCAATGTTCGATTATTCGAATATTAAAAGAAAATAAAATGCATCCCTATAAAATGAAACCAACTCAGGAGCTCATGGAAGACGATTTTGATAGGAGAACGTATTTTTGTGAACAAATGATGGCAATGTTAGATAACAATGTGATCCAATTACATGTTTTGTTTTCTGATGAGTGCATTTCACGGTCATGCTAATCGTCAAAATTGCCGCCATTTTTCTAGGGAAAATCCTCATACGCAATACCCTGTAAAGGTTAATGTTTGGACAGGAATTGTTGATCACATCATAGGTCCCTTTTTCATTGATGGCAATTTGAATGGCGATAATTATTTACCACTGCCCCAAAATAAATAATGTCGTGCCAACTTTGACAAACTTATATCCTGATCCAGCAAACCCACAAGTTCCAGTTTCAGTAAGATGGAGCACCGCCCCATTACAAAATCAATGTCCGGCAGTACCTCGAATTTCCAAATCGGTGGATAGGGAGGCGAGGATCGATGGAATGGCCAGCACGATACCCTGATCTGACACAATTAGACTTCTTCTAATGGGGATATGTCAAAAGTGTTGTATACAAAACTAAACCCGTCGACTTCGCTGACATAAGAAGACGAATAACGTTTGCGATTAGATCGGTCACGCCTGAGGTGTTGAGTAACGTTAGAAGAAATTTCTATTTAAGATTAGGATGTTGCCCAGACATTCGCGGCGAGCATTTTGAACATCTACATTGACATTAATGTTTTTTTGCTTTTTTTATCAATAAATAAACAGTACTACTTATTAGTTTTTGAGTGTGTTGTAGCGAATTTCTGTAGTCAATAATTTTCTTTTTTTAATGTTAATTTTTCCAATAAATCTGAAAACACTTAATATTTCCGAAACAATTGAAGGTATAGGACATTGGAAAATTGAATAATATACAGGATGTTGCATTTAAAATAAGTTGGTATTGACCACTGTTACATGACACACCCTATATAAAATGTTTTTCTTGAAAAAAATGCGCAACTAAAAATACCAATCGACGTGTCCGAGCGTTTTTTGGAACACGCCCCCATTTATTTATTATTGAATTTATTCCATTTGGTTGGTACACGCTGTATACCCTTTCTAAAGGCAATTTTTTGATATAAGAAAAACATTTTTCCAAAGGTCGTATTCTTCTTTACCTTCCATATTTGGGTTAAAATAAAGTATTTCGCAATTTTTTTTTACCACCACTTTTATTACTTTTAAAGCAAACTTTGTTGGACATTGGGGGTAAGAAAACTAGGTACTTGTAATTTTGATCTCCAGGCTTCAATACTTCCAGATCACCATTAAATTGTTTTAAAGCTTATTTTGTCTCTTTGACAATTTATTTTGAAGCGCTCAATTTTAAGCTTTAAAACTCACCGTTTTTAAATTTTCAGTAGCTTCCAAAGCCTTTTATTTTATTAAAGGTCCTAGGGAGGCTTATTTCTGGTTTTACATAACCAACTTTGAACTATTTCCCTCCCCCTCTGGACTGGGACCTTCTTCAAAGTGTCTTTTAACTTTGATGTGTTTTTTTTGTAATTTCATTAACTTATGTCCTTTCGACGTTATACTTTTCAGCTAACTTTCTAGTATTGGTACTAAAATTTTCATTTTCAGTGTAGGCATTCTTATGTTTACATGATTTAGGAAACAGCTGCATATAACTGTTATTCACTTACTCTGCCAGTATTTCTCTTAAACTTTATTAGCCAATAAAATAAGAGGCTTCTGGCAATTTGGATCGTAATATCAAGAACGAAGGCGATAATTTGCCAACTGCATGTGTAACTGTCATTTTGTCAAATTAAATTTCCTTGATGTCTATATTATTAACGCGATGAAATAAGTGCGGGCAAAGTTTAATGATACAATAAACGACGGCTATTGCTTCTTTTTCGGTAAACATGGTACAACAGTTTCAAACTATATCGATTTCTATATGTACAGTCCTTACAAGGTTTGTTGAGATAGAATTTCAAGAAAATTATCGGAACCACCGTAACAATTTTCCCGATTTTCACTTATAAT